>NC_047130.1:32472873-32595373 GCF_009829125.3 Periophthalmus magnuspinnatus
TCACGAGTGAGGGAAGGATGGAGCGGGAGATTGACAGGCGGATCGGTGCAGCGTCTGCAGTGATGCGGTCGCTGTATCGGTCCGTTGTGGTAAAGAAGGAGCTGAGTCGGAAGGCGAAGCTCTCGATTTACCGGTCAATCTACGTTCCTACCCTCACCTATGGTCATGAGCTCTTGGTAATGACCGAAAGGACAAGATCGCGGATACAAGCGGCTGAAATGGGCTTCCTCCGCAGAGTGGCCGGGCGCACCCTTAGGGATAGGGTGAGGAGCTCGGTCACACGGGAGGAGCTCGGAGTAGAGCCGCTGCTCCTACATGTTGAGAGGAACCAGTTGAGGTGGCTCGGGCATCGGCTCAGGATGCCTCCTGGACGCCTCCCTAGGGAGGTGTTCTGGGCATGTCCCACCGGGAGGAGGCCCCGGGGAAGACCCAGGACACGCTGGAGGGACTATGTCTCTCGGCTGGCCTGGGAACGCCTTGGGGTCCCACCGGAGGAGCTGGAGGACGTGTCCGGGGTGAGGGAAGTCTGGGAGTCCCTGCTTAGACTGCTGCCCCCGCGACCCGGCTCCAGATAAGCGGAAGAAAATGGATGGATGGATGGATGGTTGTTTATCCATAATTAATGTCTCAAACATGTGGAAGTCATTTTGACATTCACTTCAGATAATTACATGATTTTACTTATTTCCATTTTTGTAGATTTAGATTTGATTTAGAAGAAATCAGTTCAATTAAATGGATTTTTGTACAACCCAAAAATCACAACAGCTGTCGCCTCACAGGGATTAACAAAAACTAAGTCAAAGTCAATAACAGACAAGCAGATTAACCAACATAAGATAATATGATGCAATTCTTAGATGATGTTGCTTATCTTATGTGCCTGCCTTGTCTGAAACTGAAAGCACCAGTCCAGACTCTCAAGATGTGTGAGGTAGGCACATGATGGAAGTTTTGAATGGTAAAGAGAAAGACAACTCATCTTGATATCCAAAGGACTCTTTCCAAAAGTTACTGGGGCAATTAAAACGTCACTCCAGGTGACATATTCTTGTGAAACTGTGCTGCGAGCTCCAAGTCACTGTGGATCTCCTTTAACAGGAGAGACATCACATTCAAAGGCACTGTTAGCGCAGCTCATCTGCTGGGACTCCCTGTGATGGATTGTCCAAGCAGAGGAGGGATGAGAGGGGAGTGGAGCCCAATGACCGTCCTGCATCAACCTAAACCCAAAGAGAGAAGAGAGAGAGTGGCCATTACCATTTCTGACACGCTGAGATGGATGTCAGCTGTATTTGCCATCAGATTAGGGGAGCGAGACGAGGTGTAGCTCTCTGCCAGTACATCTCATGGAGGTAATTAAATGAGTGAGAGCGCTGACTGCTCCTTTGAGCCCAGCCTTCAAGACAGAGCAAAATCCTTCAACGTTTAAGCAGAAAAATGCAGTAAAATAAAGTCAGTCATGGATTCAAGTGAATGCAAAGCTATACGATCAGTTTTTTTTATAAACCAATGGATGTGATGAAGTTTTTTTTGTTTTTGTTTTTTTTGTTTTTTTAAAGTAAATTAAATATAAAAAGTAATAAATGATGAGAAAATACTGACACAAGAGATTTCTCTTATTTCATCAAAGGGCTTTTTTCACCAGTGGCCAAAAATAGATTGCTCTATGGGTGTCTTAGAAATAGTGTTAGGAGCTCAGTCCCTCGAGAGG
This sequence comes from Periophthalmus magnuspinnatus, assembly GCF_009829125.3. Classification (NCBI taxonomy): domain Eukaryota; kingdom Metazoa; phylum Chordata; class Actinopteri; order Gobiiformes; family Gobiidae; genus Periophthalmus; species Periophthalmus magnuspinnatus. The sequence goes on from NC_047130.1 coordinate 32,474,588, forward strand.
AGCTCAGATTACAGTTGCTGCTCCTTCATGTTGCATCTAAGAGTGTTATTGTTTATCACATTGTTATGCACCTTAACTGTATGTTATTATTCGACTTATCTTTACTTATAATGTATAGGGTTTATGGGATGGGTCTTGCACATGACACTGATAAGTATTGAGCCTTGAATCTAAGGTCACCTATCCGTTTCGAACATCTCACTTGTACACTGAAATTAAATTTCAATGTTTTTTGTCAATTTAATGTAGGTTTTATCTTATGTATTGTTTGCACGTATATGTATGATATTGACCCACGCTCCAACAGAAATCTCTACATTACACAACCCTTGAACCTTCAGCATTATTCAATTAGTTGTGCTCTCTGAAACTGTACTTGTGATGCTTTGGGGAATCATTTGCTTCCTTTTAGAGCATCATATTTACTTCAGCAGCCGAGTGACTCACTGTAGTTTGTGTGGGCGTTTCCTACAAACCACTCTTACTTTATAACCCACTGGAAGAGGATAGAGTTTAGCAGATTAAATGTGACATACAGCCCCCATGTCATGTCAGCATCAACACAAATAGTACTGTGTATGACGTTCAGCCTCATCTGTTGAGGAAATATATGGCAATTTTCATATAACATTTCAGGCACCCTTTACTGAAACGAGTAAAGGGTGCCTGTCACATTTGTGCATGCAACCATTAACACCTATACAGAATCCAATTCAAATGTGGAGCATGAAAATGTTACATTTAATATTGTAAATTTAATAAATATAACTATCTTTAGAGTTAAGGACCACTTTATCTATTCCACTGGAGCAGCGCACGAGGGTTCATCTCCAGATCTTGAGCTAGACTACTTTAGCTGGGGGGCTTTACTTATTTAGCATGTTTTGGGTCCTTGCAATTTTCAAGAAAAAGAAAAGAGCTCATTTAAAAGGCTTTAAATGAGCTCTTTTGTTGAATGAACAATAACTGTGAGTAACCTATATTTAAATATATCTATTCAGATGGTACTTTTCATAAAGTATTATATTATGTCAACATTTCTCAAAGGCCAAAATCCCATGGTAACAGTTGGAGGCAACTTTGCCCCCAGGGGACCACAGTGATGTCACTGAAAACAATACATTGTAAAAAGAATAGACCTACAGTGTTAAATCCACAACGGCACTGCCAACCAACCAGAGATCCCCAATGTCCACAGAGTCAAAGTGGGCTCCATCAGCCTTTGTCCAAGCTGGGTATTAGTAAAAAGTAATTTCCCCTGCTCAGTCATGGCTGCCCTGCCTATGTGCTGCTCTGTTCTCCCTGGAGCTGTCAGACTTCATCAGGGCTTTTTCTTCCACATGTCCAAATGTCCTGGGGAGCATGACCTGCTGGGCTACAGTGCACATCTAAGGTCAGCTGACTATATCCACAACCTCTGTTCTGCATCACATTATCCTGCAATCCCTCCGGCCAATTAAACAGTACAATTCAGCACCACTGGAGGTGACTTTTAGTTACATTTGCAGTTGGATTTAAAAAGTGTGACATGCGAGAGCAAAAAAGTGATGTTGATGCCTCAGAATTGGGCCAGTGACCAGTATATATATTTATAATCTCACCCAAAATGCTGGTGCAGTTCAGTTAAATATCCTATTTAAATGCATGGGCTGCTGCAGATGGAGGTATAGAGTGGAGCTGGGTTATGCAAAAATGAGAGCGTACTGGGGGAGCCGAGAATCAGAAACTGGTCTGACTCCTGGACAGCTTCATCTCAGAGGACTGTATTCAGAGTGACAACCGCTCACCTGTGGCCCCCTGCTGTTGGATTTAAAATACACTCTGTACACAATGTAATCTTTCATATAATGGTTCTTTGTGATTTTTTTTTTATTATTATTTATGAAAAACTGTATTATAAAATTAATTTGTTAAGATTGAGGCCTAAAACAGTAACTTTGTCAGAAATGGTCTTTATTCTTTGCGAATTCCATTCAAACAAAAATAAAAAATATCCAAAAAGTAAAATGCAGATGTAACACACATTTCTAAATTTGATGTTTGCTTTTTTTTGTTTTTTAATAGTCATTTTGAATCTAATGTTATAAAAGAGTTTATTAAATCCCTAAGAAGAAGAATTATGTCTGTCAACCAAATAATTAAAAAGAATTCTGGTTATTGCGGTAAAAACTACAGGCAAACCACTAATTACAACCTGGATGCATAGTCTCTCTCATTGATTCAGACTGTTACTGCACCACTGACATTTTTATCACAATGTTTGATGTTAAACAGCCACAGAGCAGGTCAATAGCATTAAGAAAGGATGAATAACCCAATAATGGAAGCCTGACTTTGTGCCCTTCAGCAGCTCCTTTTACAATATATATGTCTGACCATTATATATATATGATATATATATATATATATACTTTTATTGATTTTTCTTCCTCAGCTATTATTGTTGCTCAGCTGTCACTATTATTGTTACAGTTATTAATAGTATATGTTTACATAAGAATGCTTGCCTGCTTGCCTTTCTTGTTGTCATGATGCCTGTTTTTCCTGTCCTCCTGTGTTCTCTCCCCCTCCCCTACCTGTCTGCCTGGAGCTGGGCGAAGTTCCTGACTCCTCCCGCACGCACCTGGAGCGCATCAGCGCAATTACCTGCACCTGCTGCCGAGTATATGAGGGCTCGGCAGAAGACGCTCGGAGCCAGACCGTCTGCGTGTCAATGTGAATGCTCCAGTCTAGTTTTTGTACTTTGTTACCTGTCCGCCTGTTTGCTCATGGGAGTTTTTGCCACTTTCCAGATTCCTGCTCTTGCTCGTTCCCGCTCCTGCCTCTGCGCTCCAGCTCCGGTACAGTCGACCCTCTGCTTGCCTCCTGCCCTGTCTTGGCCTCCAGCGTGCTTCCCGTCTCCTGCTCTGGCTCCCGCTCTCTGGATCACTCCTGCTCAGTCTTCCCTGGTCCTGTCCCTGGTCTCGTCGTGTTCCGGTCCTGGCAGTCTCCGCTTCCTCTCCGGTCCTGGTTTTCCTGCTCCTGCCCTGCCCTACGCCCATCTGGTCTGCCTCCCACTACCTAAATGAACTGTCTGAACTGTCTTTTGCACGAATTGTAAATAAACACTGTCAACTTGCCCCGAGTCTGCACTCCTTGGTCCGCACCTGCACTAGCTGTTACAACACTTGTATATTTATTTCTTTATTTGAAACATATGCAAATCTTTTATGTTCAAACTTGAACCTTGAAGTAGGTCACAAAGCACACACAAGTCGCTCCATACCAGTAACCCAACCAAATAACTGCATTGTGGAGCCATTTTGATATTCATGAATATGCTCACTGACTGTAGCATTACAATTATAATTACATATGTATGTCTAATTCTCATTATCTTCTTACGGTTTCTGTCCGCCAGTTTTGTTTTTTGTTTTTTCAATGTAGGATTGAACTAAGCTGCAAAATGTATTACCAAATGTGATTTATGGAGCGCATGTTTTGTGATGATGCATATTACATTCATATTTCCATTTCGATTCGGCTGAACGGTGGCTGCTTGGCAAATGCATTGCTACAAATGTACACGAGGCAGCAGAGGAGGCATAATGTAGTCCTTTGTCAAAAAGAATAGTATTTCCTTGGTCAGCTTTTGGGCTCTACATGCACACGTTCGCTCATGTTGTCTTATGTGTGTAACTGTAGTTAGGTACTACGATGAGATTTAAGTTGTTGAGGTTTGAATTATGAACTTCTATAACTCATTAAAGATACAAACAAACTACTTAACTAAGCTAAGTGTTGCATTCTGTTATTTCTTTATTGCAGTTCATATTTTTTGTACATTTAGAATAGTTTTTTGAGGATATTTCTGCTTTATGGTTTGGTTTCGATATTATCATTTATCCTCTATATTTACTTCAGCAATATAGACTTTAATGTTTGTTATTGTGACAGGCCTAGAGATAAGTAATGCATGCATTCTGGACCACACATTTTCATTCAAATTCCTGTACCCACATTTCTAGACCGGCCAACCTTGGTAGTTCAACTTGCAGTGTGTACAATCTAAGAGAATGAGGTGGTTTTCACACTGCGGTCTGTGGAGTGGCCCCAGTGGCACTAGGTTTAGATCTGTTTACTTTCCTGTTGGGTCGGTTCTTGCCCACATGCACTGCTCATTATTCATCCCAAATGCTGCACAATGAACCGTGTGAGAGGTCGTCAGTTGACCGCCAAACGTATTACCATGACGACGGACTTGAAGAGAACAGAGCGGCACGGACACACACACACTCACACTTACTTACCTGATGCTACATGCTGTTTTCTTTCACATGTGGCTAAATACGCCATGAGGGCATTGCACACATCCTGAGTGACACAGACAGACAAAGGCTCGCTTGTGCATAAGAGGCAGAAGAAGTCTCAATGATATTAAGTTGATCCAGTTTGTCTTGTCATGTTTCAAATAGACAGTCCTGCAGTGCTCCTTCATTCATTAAAGCGTCTGATCCAACGCCTTAGTCTCTCAGCGAGGACAAGGTTTGTATAACTGGGTCAAGCCTGCATGTCCCATGTGTTTGTCCTGCCATTCAACGACTGTGATGGAGTCAGGTGTTTTTTTAATTGTAGAGAGCTGCTTTTGCCCTAAATGTAACCACAGGCCATCACTGTCACAGCGAAAGCTGAGTAAACAACTAGAACTGGAGTCTTGAGCCACAAATACCTGCCACACCACTCTTGTTCCAGTCTACATCAGATCAAACAACCAGACAAGTGCGAACGGAGGCTGTGTTTAGGTGCTTGTAGAAATTAGAATTTGGTTTTTAATGCATTTAATTTTCAGACATGCTAAGAACCACGTTACTCACGTGTTACTTGCTCTCTGTGCACACATACACATTGAAGCTCTGATAAGTTTCATTTTCACTATAACGTAGTGGACCAAAGCAAATCAAAATGTGCTCGGCTGGTGCTCGGTGGAGAGCCATAGTTTGTCATCACTGCTAATCTAAAATGAGCAAGTAAACGTCCAAACATATGTCTATTAATTTCCTGGATTTTTAACCTCCTGCAGTGAACGTATTTTGAAAAATTGGTTTAAATCGGACCAGGCCAGTTATCCTGTTTCCTGATGTGCATGTAAACATTGTGACTGACTTACATTAATTTATTGGAGACTAATCTTAACCTTAGCCAGAGTTAATTGCCTAACCTTAAAACCATAATAAAATATCTACGTAAAATACACACACACTGCCTGCTTTCCTACCTTTTTCCACTTATACACACCATACCATGTGCAGCCAGAAATTGTACCCTTGAGTGAAAGAACACTACTGCCTTTTTATATAAATTTTAAGAAGTACATCCATCCATTTTCTTCCGCTTATCCATGGCCAGGTCACAGGAGGCAGCAGTCTAAGCAGGGACTCCCAGATTTCCCTCACCCCGGACACTTCCTGCAGCTCCTCCGGTGGGATGTACATCAACATCAAAATGTTTACTCTCTTCATGTGATCTGATCAGCAGCCATAACATTGGTGTTGACAAGTGGTGTAGTCCTCCTAATCCAGAGCACAGCAGAGCATAACACAATAGATGATCAAATTTAAAAGTATGGTACAATATGCCATTATGTACCTGAACAAGTTTCCTGCTAGATATTCCTAGATATTCTTTGGAAACAATACAGCAAGGTCAGAGCTCTTGTGTCGACTTTGTTTCGGTAAATCTTATCATAATTCTCACCAGGAAGTTGTGTGAAGCCAAAATCTGCCGGTAATACGGTAAACCTGTTGTCCCTGTGTCTAGGCCGACCTCCGAGCAGATGCTTATCATTTGTTTCAGACGTGCGCCGCGGTTGGAGAAGGTCAAGGAGAGGGTTGTGTTTATTTATTTTTTTACCAATCTGTACACACACCCATCATTACAACAGTGCGCCGCTTGCCCCTACCCTGTCCTTCCCCATATACACAAACATACATCAGCTCTGTCACGCTGGGCTAAATATGACACTGGACTTTATCCTTGCCTTGGTTATAATGAGTTTCTTGATTCCCCCCAGGGAGTGGCAGACTTATCAAATGTCCCTAATGAGACGGCTAATTGAGGAACACTTGTATCATTCACTAATAGGACATGGGGAAAGAATGTCTGCTCCCGACGATTGCAGGAGGGAGGTGAAAGGAGTCACAACAGCCGTCGATGACACCAGAAGGCGACAGAAATATATGCAACCCAGTTTGTCCCTGGTAATTGGCAGTACCATGAAAAGATGTAATTAGCATGCAGGATTCTTGATGTCATTTTATTTCCATCTTTCACTTTCTTATGTGCTTTTTCCTCATGACATTATGGTGAAAAATGCATTGAAAAATAAAGCATGTGTGGTAGCCGTAGCAATTGGACTAACACAAATTAACCAACTGACCCACAATAGACACCATATCCTGCCAACAAAGCCAAGTATGTGGCAGCCATATAAATGAAATGAATAGAAATAAAACAAAATTATGTTAGTGTTGTTGTGAATGTTAATTTATATCCAGCACACAAATGATGCTACTACTGTCAGATTTATAAAAACCGATACACTGGCCTTGTGGCCAGTGTATCAGTTTTATAAATCTCCATTTCAGGTGATTAATACTGATTTAGGCTAATCAAACTGTATTGCACTGTAAACATTCTGAGCCCCATTTTTGTAAGGGCTCCTGTATCAAGCTTAATTTCCAGTTGCACTTAACAGAAAACTGCTTCAAAATGAGTCGGATTTTAAACATGTGTCACAACACTTTTCAACATTTCAATGTTCAACTGGAGTTACATTATCTTATTGGATATGCAGTGATATTTACTGGCCAAACACACATTGTAACATATACAAATGGACTTGCACAATTTTATTAGAAGTACTTCAGCCCACACTCAGTAGCATAAGTTTGGATTTATTTGGATTAGTGCATAATGACGAGACAGGGTGGAAACAGCACACTGATGTGAGACAGATGGACAGGTAGAACATGTTAAAAATGTGTAGTAATGTGCCGATGTCCGTGGTGTCCAAATGAGCACACGGGCTGCAGTGAGAAGTCCCATTCGGTCACAGTCCAAGTTTATTGCCGGCAGCAGTAACCATAATTAAATGCGATCTCACTCACTGAGTGTAAGACCTCGAGTCCCTAACAAAACCAAGCTCTTGAGGTTGAGACAAAGGCCGGTCTTGAGGACTATGGCATAGCTCGTTGTAAGCTCTGGCAAATGACACATAATTCAATTAAAAGTTTGATTGCATGATTAACCAAATAGTGATATAGGAGGACAAAGAGGATAAAGCAGATAAACATAATGCTAACTGCACACACACACACACACACACACACATACAAACACATAGATAGATTCACATGTTTTTATTGTTAGTTATTTTATAAAAAAAAAAAAAAACAAGGACTTAGTCCTTGAAAGTAAAAGCACTATATACCATTATTATAGCGGAATGTCAAAAGTTACCTCTTAAACATGTTTCCAAAACTTGCAGGTATTATATAAGAGAGAAAAGTTTTCAAATCTCTGGGGCCAACAGGCAGTGGAGCGATCATCGTGTCATTGCTATTGATCAACAGCTCAATCCAGACGTGGGGGATTTTCATGGTACTTTGTGCTATCTTGCAGCAAAAAAAGACCTGCACACCTGTTACAACTTTTATCTGCTCTGGCACTAGGCATCACAAAAATCTGCATTGAAATTGTTTTAGAAATTAACATGTGCATGTTTTTCTCTCCTCATAGAACATAGAGAGTTACTCTGCTGCTTTCTATAAAACGAAGCATTTGGGAGCTTCAAAGGCCATGTCTAGAATAGACCTGTTCAAATAGACTCAAAAATGTTGGATTTCAAAGCAGGAAGCAGAGCCTTATCTCCAGTGAATTATGTTTCAAAGGAGCTATTTTGCATTGGCAAAATAGGGTTGGAAAGTCTCATTAAATGTTTGGTTAGCGTGTGTAGTCTGCTGCGGATACAGATCATCAAGCTTCAAAACCCAACAGTAAAAAGTAAAAACACAGGAGTTTGCTTTAAATGCAAAATGAACAACACTTTATGGTGGGAATAATAGGGTTGGCATGTGGAGCATTGTTTACCTTTGTGAAAGGATATTATTTACCCACTGTCTCCACGGAAACGTCGCATTGCAATGACGGATGCAGGCTCGTCAGACACAGAGAGAGTGCTGGTGCAAGCAGAACCTGACAGCACCAAAAGTAAACAGATCCAGGGAGCAGCCGTACTTTGGATGTAGGTATTTTGCAGTTGGCCGCCATCAAACATGGGCATCCATCACCCACAGCACAGACGTACAACATGATGAATAGACTCCTGACAAGATGTGGCAATGGAAATATGGTTGAAAGCAAACTTGAATGATTGTGACAGCCAAATATGGGGGAGGTAGAAAAAAAAAAACATGTTTCATGCTGCAATTGGAAAGGCCCACTTCCCTAGAGAAATCTATCTTGCATGTTTTACAGTTAATATCTCTAACAAGCAAAGACTGAGCTGAGTGCTACGCCGCTACCAGCCAGTGAGCATCGCTGTCTTTCACGTGGTACTTATCATCATTTGCATAAAACCATTTGGATTTAAGATGATTCCACATGGCAGTTCAATAGCTCAGCCACTTTGCTTGCTTATGTGGTCACAATGGTCACCCAACTGTGTAATTGGACATTTTAAACAGTTTAACAACTTAGTAAAGAATAAGGCCAAAGAGTGGACCGCCTGCATTTAAAGTGAGTGGCAGTTGAATAACAGGGACAATGTTGCCATCACTGTCCACTTAACCACTCCATACATTTCAGATCTGCCATCAATGCAGATTACTCAAACGTGTCCATTACAATCTGCTGAATGATGGACAATTTCAATGCTCATCCCTTGACATCTCAGGGGCACAATGACTGTCAAATGACCCTGTGAAATATTCCTGGAGATCTCTGCTTATGCATCCTTTTGGGCATATGACTTTAGCAGAGGAGATTAGTGGTGGAAGAATCAGTTAGAGTTAACTATGACACGAGAATGACAGTGCATTTAGATGGTGAAAATTGCTGGTGGGATTTGCGCAGGGGTGCCACCAAGCTGAGTTAATACTGTTTGTGATAAAGGCTGACAGCGTGCCTTTTGGGAGCATCATTTGGGATTCTGACCTTTTCTTTTGACAGAGGTCATGGTTTATTTTGGGCGTCAATACTTATATCTGCAACAGCTCAGTCATTGTCACAGAGGAGCAGCTTTCAGAGCCAAGAGAGCGGCAAACAACTTTGTAATGGCTCCTTCATCAAGTCTTATTTGACTTTTTTACTTGATTTTAACCTCTTAAAATCTACTTATTCACCTCAAATAAGAACAAAGAGCAATATGTGCACAAAAAACTGCTATAACGTGAACATTAGAGTGGGATTTGTTGATTGGTGGTGTCCCTTTAGCTAAGGGTACAGATTACCAGACGCTCTACAAATAAATATTTTAGAGGCAGGAATTTTGAATTGTTATTTTTCCATGAACCAGAAGATTTGGTTCATGGAAACCAGATCTTCTGGTTTCCATGTTCATGTCATTGTCAAAAATGACAATGACATGAACATGTCATTGTCATTTTTGCTGTTGTGCTTTTGTGTTTTGTTTTTAGTGAAGGCCGCAGGAGCGAGTCTGAACAAATCAGAATAGTAGAAAGAACTTTCCATGGCCATGCAGAATGCAGGTACATCATACAGCAAGCGTTCATAAGCTTCACACCTAGCCTCCATTGGTAGTTACTGAAAACACTGAAACATAAACATAAATACAGCCCTGCTTCAAGGTTCAAAGAACTGGCCTCAAATAAAACACACCATTTTTTCTAAGGTCAACAGGTCAACATCTTTACATTTTATGTAGATTCTATACATTATGTTTGCTATAACTGAGTAAGAGTTGGTCCATCCATATAACACCAGAGAGCAGTGACACTGATTATGCTTTCTTTTTCAGTGGGCACAGTTGTCTGCATTTTCAAAAATGCAAAAAAGCAAACTGCCAGCACTCTTGGATGGCTAATGTCCAAAACTTTTACATTTTATTTTAATGTATTTTAATTAAGATATTTATATTTATTTAAGATATGTTACTATGTTTCTCAGCTGGCCTGGGAACACCTTGAGGTCCCACCAGAGGAGCTGGAGTGTCTGGGGTGAAATCTGGGAGCCCCTGCTTAGGGACTCCCAGACTGCTGCCCCCATGACCTGACCTTGGAGAGGAGGACAGAGCTGTAAACAAGAGATGTTTTAGAAAAAGAAAGTGGTATTGAACAGTTGTTCACTACTCACAGGAAAACACAGTATTACATTAAATATTCTAACAGCCACATTCAACTGTATACACAGATTTTGTTGTGGAAAGAGTAGGTGCAAGGGGTACGTTTTGAAACGGTAAACAGAATGGAGTTACCTATAGTTGGCTGTAGATTATGCAGTTTGAGTTATTCCATTTTCATTTGTTCAATTTACTATCCTTGACAGGGGATAAATTACTTTTTGTATGCAAAGATACAAGTGTCAAAACCACACAAAGGAGGGAAATTGCTGCGTGACCTTTGAACTCGGGATTTTCAAATTGTTGAAATATTATTGCAGTGCACTCTCTTACTTTGCCCAAGAATAATTGCTGCTGGATGGTCCTCCCAGCTTATGTTCATTTTCAATTCAAAAGCGTGTCTTTAATTAATGTAAAATAAGCTCCGGTCTGTCCATTTAACTGGGGTAAAGGAGCAGAGGATGAGGGGTTTTTTTTTTCTCCTTGGTTATTGCTGCTGTTCAGCCAGATATCAGCTCTTTTAACACTACTGACCACTCCACTGGGCTTGATAATACAAGTCGGGGAAATTGGATATGGTCAATGCAGGACAAGCGGACTGTTGAAGTTAGAATTATTCCTCATTTATACATGATTTAGATTTTTACATTGGCCTCTAAGGGGCCTAGCGTCAAACTCAATAAGGAGATTAAAAGCAAATATAGTTTTGTCAAAGCAAGTGGCTAAGGCTGAGTGCGATTCACTTTCACGTCAGCTTTTAGTCCACGATTTGCGGTCAGGCCTATTTGCGTCTTCTGACTTACATGGAGGATTTAAGTGTCTTTAACAAAAAAACTGTTTAAAACAAATATGGGGGAGTAACACTGTGAAGTATCTTAGTGTGGGATTTTGGTTTAATTTTGGGAAGAAGAGCAAAACTTTACTATTACTTTATGCAGGGCTTTTCCAGTCAATTTACAGTCACAACTTCAGCTACTATGTCGTGGAAAGTTGTATTAGACAAGAAGACCCTGAGCTTTTTAAAACTAGACTAACCGAATATAGAGCAAGAGGGTCCACAGAGCCGTGCACTCTCCAACAGTGAAGCAGTTGGTATTTGCTGAACTGTAACCCTACATTCTCCTATAGAACCCGAAAAATCCTATAGTGTAGATGGAGGAATGGAGGATGAATTTTATTTTTCTGTATACAAAACAAACACTAACACTAGGGCTGCACAATTTGAAATGAGATTCTGTCATTTCAAATCACTAATGATAGGTTTGGTAATTAAGAGATGGACTACAGCCAGTCCTCAGAGTTCAGACATGAGAGGAAGAAATTATTTGTTAAATGTTGAATGGCAGTTGTTAATGTTATATCCCTCAAATTAGTATTTAAAGTCATTTTTAATTAGACTTGTTACTTTTGCTCGGTCCTACGCAGGCCTTTTATTGTGTCAATGAGTTGGATTCCCAGAAAGAAGCGCTTAAAGGAAAATAGATGTATTTCTTTAATATTTCTATGGCATTTTCAGTGTTTGTTTTGTGTCTGAGGAGGAGTGGTTTCTGGGGTTGAAAGTTAAAAGTAAAGATGTCAAAACAGGCACATGGATAGATTCACACATAAGCCCTTGCAGCTTAAGTGGGCTCTGATACAGCATGTCCTGGCAGAAGGGGATGGAAAAATCATTTGTGTGATAGTGAGACATGCTCTTGGGGAGACAGGTGCAGACTGGACACTCCTGACATGTGCCTGTCATCTGCACCACACTGCTCAAGTCTCCCACTGTCACATCAATGACAATGTCACAGCACACTCCTCCTCCCACCTGGATCACACAGGCAACTATTGATAAATATGAAAAATGACCCCGAGAGGACACTTGAATCATGTGGTCTGGTATTGTGAATTGAAAAATGGACCAATGCAACCGCAGCGATGACTGTGTGCCATGTTCGCTCCTGCATCATTTTGGTAAAATGTTGCCAACATACAATATTGTCAATAGATTGTCTGAAAACTCTGAAAAGCTATGTGTTTTATAGGTCTAATCATTTTTGCCATTTAGAAATTAATGTTTTGAAATCACAAATTTAATAATTATTTTTTGCCTGTTAAATGTTATACATAAATACCCCATATATAATATAATTAACACATTACACATATAATTACCCCATTGACACAAAGCTGCGTTGCATAAAACACAATACTCCACCAGAGCGGAGTGCAGCCTTCGGAAATATTTGCTTTAAGTTACTATACAAAGGTTAATTTTCAAGCAGTTGTGCTGGATATGGTTTTGCATCTAACGGCTGGTTTATAGCTGAGTGCTGACGCAGATTGCTTTGACCTTTAATTAATTTATGTATTTACTAAAACAATAAATTGTCATATTAGACTCATGTGCAAACATGTCTGTGCTTGTATTCCATGAAATCTTTGTGGATGAAACAATCACAGGACTTAAGTTTTTCTTCTCTGTAAATCTTGGACATGGTAAAAAGTATGCATCTGTGTCTGATTTCAAACCCAGGCCCTCTTCATTCTGATATGATTCATCTTCAATATGTCTTGGAACTGAAGGTGCTTCTACTTACCTACCTAATAAGGAATTGAATCCGTACAGCTAAAGCCAGCAAAGACATCACAGTGGCTTATACGGTATAACAGTGCTAGGCTACTGCTGTTTGTTTTTCTAAATAGTGAAACCCCTTTCCAGAGAAAGCTATCCTTACATAGCCCCATACTGACATCATTGGGTGTCTGTTTCTGGTGGCAGCCTCAAACAGGCTTTAATTGGTCATACTGTTGGAGGACAAATGATCCTGAGCCAAAAGTTGCCCCAGAAGATTATAAGTTGTGTTTTCATAATCCAACAGACGTAATTGGGTGCTTAAAAACTTAATAACTTTTGAATAAAAACGTTTGTCAGCTTTTTAGCACATCACATGTAATCTGTGACCAGAGCTCCAAAAGCGCATATGCTAATGATGACTGTAGGGATTTAATTAAATGATTTTGCTTCCCGTCTTCCAGTTTATTTCACTGCGTGTTTCAAGTACCACCCAACTTCATTTTACAGACGGGTTTATTTGAATAATTCCTCTTCCATAAATTACTGTGAATTTAATTAAATGCATGTTTGTCTTCTCAAGTCAACACATGCCTAAACCTTGGCTTAAAATGTTTTCACAGAACAGAATCAGCTTTATGGGTGCGCTGGCATATTACATAAAAAAAAAAAAAAAAAAAAAAAATCCCTAACCCTCGGCATTACATTCCCTCACTGACTTGTAAATACATAATTGCATATTTCTAAAATGTGGGTCAAGGGAAATACAGATTTGTACATGATGCCACATTGCACAAATTGGCAGTGTTCTGTTTTCATTTGAGGGGAGGGATATTGAGAAAATCTAATTTTACAAGTGATAGTGATTTGAAGCGTTTATGTTAGCTGCTCAAATAATGATTACCATGTGACATAACCAAAGCTCTCCATCAACCATTAAAGTTATATTTACCAGGCATATTCATTTGAGTTTTACAAGGCCCATAATGAGAGCAGGGTCCAAGCAGCTGTAAAACTGTGGCTCTTTTGTAATGATGACCGTGTCCATCAAAGGTTAAGAAAATAAAACAAGCGCTGCACATTCTGGCATGGCCCTATCCGGTATTGGCCTAATAGGCACTTAAAGGGGCACTATGTTACTTTTCTGAATGGTCTCCTACCTCCATGGAGATTTTATTCCTTTACCTGTAGAATGTACCACAGTATGGCATAAGGCCCGAGTTACAGGTCAGACTGTAATAAAGATGAGACAATTGAGCTGAAAGTTGAAACTGATCCACAAAGCAAATTTTCTTCAGCTGATACAACAAATATTGACCAGCTACTAACCTCATCAACAGCGATCACCTCAACAGTTACTCCTACTGGACCAGAAACTGACAGTATAGCATTTTAGTCTTTGTCTACTGAAGGTCCACATACAAGAAAAGCAAAGAAAACTTCACAATCTCTGAAATACCCATATTTTTTGAGAAGACATTGGTGCACTTCAGTTGGAAGATGTCATGCTTTTGCTAGATGCGGTCAACCTACATGAATACAAACTCCTCAAAGAAAGCCCAAACCAAAACCTCAAAAACAAGTAACAGCACAGAAGTAACTCAAAGTTTTGTATCAGATACTATAAATTTGGAATGGTAAATGGCAGAAGCTATTGAAGAAGTCTGCTACTAACCTGGGTAAAGAGGGGCAACAGCATGATCAGGACATTACCTCACTTACTATAATCACCAATTCAAGCTGCCATAGATCACAGATGCTAGACACCTAAGATGATTCAGCAACATGGTCATAAAATTTTGTCTTTGCCAATTAAACAGTCTTCTGCTTCTGCTACAAATAATACAACTCCCACGCTAGCAAAACAAGGTGAATATATGCAAGCTGTAGACAATGACATGGCTAGCATGTTCATTGATGGCCAAGGACATGATCAGATAATGGCTACTACTGTGGAACATTACAGGCAAATGATTCACATCTCAGTCTGTCGAGTCAAGCATGTGGTAGACCCTCCACCAGAAAAGTTACATGGTACACCTTTAAAGCTTTAATTCTAATATTATACAGGTGGTGCTAAGTATGATGCTTATTGGTGTGTTTTTAAAATACACTGAAGGGTCATTGTAAAACTCTTTTGTACAGCAAACAACAAAACCAACAAAAGAAAGAGGTAATAATAGCTTAACGGTTCTTTTGTCTGGGATTCTGGAACAAGCCACAGCGGAGTACAAGACAAAGCATGCAGTCAGTGTATCGTGTATACTCTAGGGGTGAATGTATGGGACAGTAAGCTAAAACAAGGGGGCATCATTCCGCTGCCTATGTCCAGTTTAAACCCCCTTTACCCTCTAACAATAGGGTAAAACAATGCAATAACAAAGCAACATCACAAAACAGTAATCATGTGTGCTGAAGTGTGCAGGGGAGGTGGAGAGGTGTGTAAGGGGTAGTGCTGTTAACCTAAGAGGCTTGTAGGGTTGAGACGAATAGGGAGGAAGCCACGGCTGCTCACACCGAGATAAGGATACCATGCTCGACACTGCTAACCACATCCATAACACAGAGCCTGGCCTGGTCCCACCACTTCCTAGGGCCAGGGATTTTTGCTTGGCACAGATAAGATGCTCCTGAGCTTTGCAAAATAGCACAGGTATTAGCCGGACCCACTCATCTTGGACAAAAGGAATGCTTGCTAAATAGCACATGAGCATTGGGAAGGGACATATAGGACACAGGCCAGGCACCAGCCAGACGCTTTCCTGGGTGAAGCGATAAGTGGTGGGGGTTCAGGAAATAGGACGGACATCGGCGAGGAACCCTGCTGAGGAGATGAAGAAAGGCGCACCATGGGGTCCACCATCCAGAGTCCAATTTCTGCCCACAAAGCAGCAGATTACTCTTAAGTGTTTATCTGCAGGCTCATGAATAGATAACAGTGATTTCACCATTATTCTTCAATTATACATGCATTTTGTTAAACTATACATTGAGCAGATGTAGAGCTAAATGTATTTTCTACATTGTGGTTCTGTGACATTTGGTTAACAGCAGGATACTCTATACTAAACCACTGAGGTTAGGTGCCATTATACACACACGTATATGACAAATAACTAGAGTAGGACTGTTTAATGTTATTTTAAGGCAGGGCATTCATTGCCTTTACAACTGAGTGCGTCCCTCACAGTGCTCAGGCCACAGGTTGCTGTCCCTGCTGGCCACAGGCCCGCTGTAAGAAGGGCACTCAGTGGGAATCTAGAGAGTGCACTCACAGGGATTATTAGGGCACTGGGAAATTAGTGTTAAAGTAAATGCTCTGACTTTGTGGGCATTTCATATGAGCTCTATGTTAAGATGCAGCTGTTGGACCATTCAGGGGTATTTGCCACTCAGATACAAACTAGATTTGACACTCAAATATAACCAGATAGCCTGTAAAAGTTTGACATAGTCTCACATGAGTGTCAGTGTGTGTATGGTTGTACTGATTTTGTTTTTTGTTTTTGTTTAGTTTTTTGTTAGTTTTTTTTTTTTTTTTTTTATTTTGAATTTGTGTCTGCCCTACTGCATCTGTCTTTCTGTTTTCATTTTGAGTACCCCCTTGAAAACAAGGGGCTTATCGGCCAAATAAATAAATAAACATGAATGTATAAACTATAATTACCTTGCAGGTGTGTATGTCTTTGGACAAGATTAATTGTAATTGGTGGTCATAAAGGGCTGCGATTTGTTGAGTAAGGTAAGGTGTATCTGGGTTATCTGGGCAGGATAATCTGAAAATGAACCATTCAAAGTGATGTTTTTGTCTTGCCTCAAACATACTCAGTTCTCGCTAGTAGAGATAGAAACAAAGAATAATTCTATTTTTTTTTGTAATCTTAGAAGTCTATTATCTCCATAGCACATAATCAACAACAATGTCCAACCAAAGCAATCATTGTGGTAAATGACAAACTGTCCCTCAATCAGCCACAATTTCTGCATAATGGGACTGAAAAATTCTTGTCAGTATTGTTACTACTGTAATATCAAACACAGTGGCGGGTACTGAAGCTGTATCTGTGTTTAATCTTTACAAACTCCTCTGGCTACCCTGGCTTTGTTCATTTCTGTTGTATTATTTTGAATAATTGATGCATATAGACTATGTTGTTATACCTTAACACTTTTTTGCACTTCAGGCAGGTTGTGAATGCAATCAAATAAGCGGATGCCCCAATCTCCTCTGGATCTGGCTCTAATCACAGTGTTCATAACAGCTCAGGCGAGTGCGTGTGATTGTAGTAAACAAAGTGTGATTGTCAGCGTGTTTCCGAGAACTACCTTGGTGTTAATTAAGGACTGCTGAATGTGTATTTTACTCTCTAAAAGCTCCATTCACACACTGTACCAGGCACACCTCGCTAACAATCAGAACCTCAGCACGAAGCAGCAGAAATAGAGACACGTGTGCTAAGTAAGCCAAACAGGGGTATTCTCCTAAGAGACCAGTGTCCCATTTAGGATTTAAACGTATTAATGTGGCCAAGTTGAAATCCCAAAATATGTTGGTGAATTATGGGAAAAAATCTGACCCATCACATGCAATTTCTCAAGGACATGATTACCCTGAAAGTCTTATGCTATTCTAGTGCTATTACTGTCAACTCCAGAGGTAACTTAGATCAATACTCATTCTTTTACAGTTTTATTAATTTAATTAGTTTTACTATATTTTGTCAAATTGTTAATGCATACATGCAGTTTTTCTCTGTAACAATGAGAATTTTAGAAAGAAGCAGAAACAGTGGCAAGTAAACCCAACGTGTAGTGTTAGAGCTGTTCTTGAAGTCCTTCTGACAGGGACACCATGACTCACTCTGACACTCTATGGCCCTATGAGGTGAGGGCCATTAATGCCAGGGGATTTCACAATTTCTAGCTGCATATGTGCTGCAGAGTTGTATCTAGAAAGAATCACTCCATTTCCAGACTACATGGACCCTTTCATGTATAAAAAAGTCACTCTTGTACTACCTTTAACTTGAACAATGTAATAGCTTAGTTTTCAGCTACAGTTACACCTGGCCCTATGCATCACTGTGGCCACTGTGTGTATTCAGTAATAGGTATATGATTGGAGCTATACTTAAAAGAATAATGATAATAATAAAAATAAAAAAATCATTTAAATATACATTATTTTTCATGTTAAAATTAAATAAAACAGAACATAACAATGACATAGGTGAAAAAGTTTACACAAACAAATGCAGTTATACTATACATTTAAAACTATCCCATCATCCTCTCTCTGCATATTGCGGAGCTCTTAGCATTTTAATGTACATATACTCTCTGTTTTTAATTGATAATCATTTTCTTCTTCGCATACCTAATTACCGCCCACATACTGCTTTCACATTGACCCTGACTATTGTAATCAAGATGTTGATCAGATGCATTGTAGGATCTTTTAGCTCTAACAAAAGTATTTTAAGAATTAGAAGTTCCTGAACCGGGGATCTGCAAGTTTGGGTTCACCATTAATGAAAGCCACTATGCTCTCTATGGGTTCCACTTTTGCAAACAAACCTATTCAATATAATTTTGTTTCATTTGCACATTACATTAGAGACAAACGCATGATCTTCACAGTGCAGGTTGGAGAAGTGTGTCATCTCAGGAACAAAGGCACATACAGAGCGCCATGTACAGGAGGATGGAGAGGGTTACAAAGGATTTTGGACAGCATTCAGCAGCCGCCCCTCTCAAATGGAGACAATTTAACGCCATTATTCCCTCTCCCTGCAGCTCCATAGCTGCAAAGTTCAGACCAAGAGCAGCTCGAGAATCAAATCCAGTGTGATTCTGTTTGGGATTTTTGCCAGAATGGTGCATCCATACAGGTTTGCATATATCTCAATGCTTTTATAATGGAAATATTGGCTTCTAATTACAGTAATGCAGTTTGGGAAATAATTGGGTGATACTGGAGATTACAGCAGAGAATACATGTTAAAGATTAAGAAGAAGGAAAACAGATTTAGACATATATAGTACACATTATTGTACAGTGTATTTGAAGGCAATTTTATTTAAAAATGTATTGTGGGAAAATATGTCCTCTAAACATTTCACCATTCATTGCTGCTGGGACAATATGTCAGGTGTACATAACTCGACCGTTAGCCAGTTGTGCTTGTTAGCATGTTAGCAATAGTATATGTATTCTACCAACTACTCTATTTACATTATAGAGCATATTATCAACACTTTGTTTAAAATGCATAAGATATTGAGAATGAGCTGAGCTAGGCCACACGCTGCATCAAATATCTCTTGCATACTTGACCACCTGGGGGCAGACACTGTAGTGATGGGTATTTTCAGTGTGGCAATCAGGTGTAATGCTATAGAGCTGGAATGCCTTGAGCTGCTCATTTTTAATCCTGGACAATATGGAGCTTATTTATTGTAAAAAGCTCATGGTTCATGCATTATAAATCATGCTGAATTCCAGAAATGCAGTTTCAAGGAGCCTTTGAATAACACCTTACTATAGGATTTGGCGTCGGATTTAATGAGTAACCTGTGAGAGTAAAATGCATAGATCATGATGAGTAAAAGTTGCTCAAAACTTGATATTGCATCATTGCAAGTCATCACAATTCCAATGTTAATTACACCTAAAAAATAATTTCATAAATACAATAATTTCAGACCGTCACAAGTCTGAGTTCATCCATATGCTGCCTCAATATGTCACCCTCTACATTTTTAAAGTCTGTGCTCAATAGTTTGCTATCATCACTCGTTTGCATAGTTAACATGTCACTTCAATCCAGAAGATACCTGAGAGCCTTGCAAACTGTTATCAAGCCTTTTCAAAAGAAGTCTGTCAAATCTGTCATTTTTTTAGGCAAAGTAAACATTGTTTACCAACAGCTTATTAACTTTCTCCAAATGAACAACTCTTCGATGCTTTCCAGTCAGGTTTTAGACCCCACCACAGCACTGAGACTGCTCTTATCAAGGTGACAAATGACATCCGCTTGAACACTGATGCAAGCAAAGTCTCAGTCTTGATCCTGTTAGATCTGAGTGCTGCCTTTGACACTGCGGATCATGGGATCCTCTTCCAGAGACTAGAGGACTGGGAGGGCATCTCTGGTCCGGCACTAAACTAGTTCATGTCCTATCTAGAAAACAAGGAGTTCTTTGTTGTAATTAGAAAATGTCCCTGACCTGTAGGGTGCCCCAGGGGTAAGTTCTGGGACCTCTGTTGTTCAATCTCTACATGCTGCCATTAGGCCAGTTAAGACGCAGCAATAATGTGCCCTACCACAACTATGCAGATGACACTCAGATCTATATCTCACTAGCAGCAGGTGACTATGGACCAGTGGATTCACACTGCCACTGCATCCAACAGATCAGTGTGTGGATGCAAAACAACTTTATCCAGTTAAACTCAGACAAGACTGAAGTCATAGTCTTTGGCCCACAGAAGAGAATGTGTCACTTCTAGTCTCTCTCTCTAAAACCTCAGGCTAGAAATCTAGGGGTAATAATGGACTCAGACTTGAACTTTAACAGCCACATCAAATCAGTAACATCTGCAGCTTTTTACCATCTAAAAAACATTGCAAAAATCAAAGGAATATTGTCAAAACCAGACTTGGAGAGACTTATCCAAGCATTTGTCTCCAGTAGGTTAGACTACTCTAATGGCTTGCTCATTGGCCTCTCCAAACGAGCGTTAAGACAGTTGCAGTACATCCAGAACGCCGCTGCTCGGGTCTTGACTAGAATCAACAAGTATGAGCACATAAGTCCTGTGCTCAGGTCTCTGCACTGGCTTCCTGTAGCTCAAAGAATAGACTTTAACAAGAGCTGCTCTCTGCTTGTCTCTCCATGGCCTAGCACCAAAGTACATCTCCAACATGTTAGTGCCATATGAACCGTCTCGCACTCTGAGGACTTCAGGAACCGGCCTGCTGCTGATGCCCAGAGTCAGGACTAAACATGGGGAATCAGTGTTTCAGTTTTATGCAGTTAAAACCAGGGAAAAGTCTTGCTGAAGATGTGAGACAGGCTTCTACTTTAACAATGTTTAAATCCAGGCTCAAAACAGTTGTGTTTAGCTGTGCACAAGACTGAAAGTTTTTTATTCTGCACTCTTCTGTTTTAATGTTTATTTTATGATGATTATCTGTGATTACTGATTTGTTGTATTGTGATTTTCATGTCTTTTTTTTATTCTGTAAAGCATTTTGAATTACCTTGTGGATGAATTGTCCTATACACATAAACTAGCCTTGCCTTGCCTTGCCTAAATACGATAAAATAAATAAACCAAGACATTTCAAATATAGGTTTGAACTAGAGCTTATCTCTGTCGAAACTGTCATTACATTACTTTTTATCTGTTATCAATTGTCTTTTTCAAATAAAGGAGCATTTTGCAATTTTTATTCAATGTGGATGTTATTCAACCATAAAAGCTATAATGCCAGTTTAAATAAGAGTCAAAAGCCTCCTTGTCTCCATGGAGATGTTATTTCTGTGCCTTGAAGGTTCCACAGTATGGTATTACATGTATTACTTTAGCGTGTATTCATTTACAAGTGTTTTATTGCTAACAAGTATTTTAAAACACATGCATTGTTACTGTGAGTGGGGTTGCCTCTCCACAGATCTGACCTGTAACATTGACTGTTTGTCTTCATATAAATAGATGTAGTTGATTGCCATACTGCAGAACACTGAAGGCAAATTAATATTCCAAAAACATCTCCATGCACACAAGCAGAAAAAGTTACATAGTGCATCTTTATAAAAATGTAGCACTTTTCATCATCCGACATGCTAACGCCATATGAACCATCTCACACTCTGAGGACTTCAGGGAGCAACCTCCTGCTGGTGCCCAGAGTCAGGACTAAACATGGAGAATCAGCATTTCAGTTTTATGCAATTAAAACCTGAAACAATCTTCCTAAACATGTGAGACAGACTTCTACTTTGACAATGTTTAAATCCAGGCTCAAAACAGTTCTGTTTAGCTGTGCACAAGACTGAAAGGTTTTATTCTGCACTTTAAACCAACAGTTACCAGGTACACATAGGCATTCTAAGGCCATATGTGTTTTTTGAAATGATGCAAAATGAAAATATCACGCTTTAAACAAAATGAAGAGATTTTGAACTTGAACTCAGAGTCACAACAAAGCCAAGGCCCACACAATTTATTCAAGAGCTCACTTTAGAAATTTTAAAGTTTGACTCAAAGCAAATCGATTCCTCTTTCCACCGCATTCATCACTTATGATTGAAAAGCTTCACAGAGATATACATTTTACAATGAAATATGATGACCTGACCATGACATGCAAACAATAGCAACAACTAAAACATGTGATAAATGTTCTTTGAAATGCATCAGTTTAAATGAGATACAATACATGAACATGAAGAGCCTCATATTCATCCTTTATGCCAAATATAGTATTCATATATGTACGCTACTACTACAGTGTAGTGTTAAAGCAAGTGGCCTAGCCTTGAACACACTGTTCCCATGTCTATAACTTGTATTAATGTAAGCAGTTAGAGCACTGTTTGTTGTGCCTTAACTGGTGGTTAAAATAATACATCAAAGTAATAAACGCTGGAACAAAGAGGCCATTCATGATTTATTCATCTAACTTGAAAAGATTCAGAAAACAATGTGTTTCACCCTGACTTGTGTAGAAGTGGAAGCTGTGGTTCATTTTGGGCATCCTGGTACCGGCATTGATTCAGTATGCAAATGAATTTAGCATTGGGCAAAACATCAAATCAATTGAATGTCTGATTTGACAGACTTGCTTTAAAATCAAATAGAAATCAGGAAAGTTTTCATTGCATTTGTCAAAAATCTCCGGTGCTGCTCTTCTCAGCCAGTTCAGCCGGTTCTGTACATTAGCAAATACATTTTTAAATACAATTACATTGTATAGTTACCTGAGTAAATGTTTTGGCTAATCTTCCCCCTGTGAGTACATGTATAAATATTGTGTGCATTATTCACTGTTTTTATTCACCTCCATAGATACATTTCCAGTTGGTTAATTATTTTAAGTGGACCAGATACTGTAGGTGGCATGAAACCATCCACAGACACACACACTGGCTGATGCTTTGGATATATTCCTCTGTTACATTTACACATTAATTAAATGTAGTGTTGACATTTTCAAATTCTGATAATAAAGACTGATACTGCTTAGCGTCAAACTATGCACTCCACTGACTTTTGAGCTAGACTCAGTTTGTTACAGTCTGCTATCACCAAGCACAACAGCAAAGTGATACTGTTGTTACAAAAAGAAAGATCCCATGAGCCTCTAAATAAGTCTCTGTTAGGAAATAGAATCTGGTCATTTCAGCTCTTCAGCCTAGCCTACGAGTCGCCTGTGTATTTAACTGGAGCAACGTGAAGCGCTCTTGCTACTTATTACATCATACAGATTGTTCATGTCAGCAGCTACCCCAGAGGCAGGTCACGCTGTGTGTCGAGAAATGAAATTCCTCACTGGTTAAGTAATGACATATGTGACTTGCCATAACAGCAGTCATAACAGTAATGGTGAACTGGAGGAAGAACCATCCATAATTTCACTCTGTTGCCAGCCTCTAGCCTCAAGTTTTTCACTGTGACCTCATCATAGAGCGTTTATTGGATTAGCTTGTCATGCCACTGGACCGATGCTTGATCAAATGCTTTATCCTCCTCAGTGCTTTCTTTTACACAGTCTTGGGTGATATAAAGGATGCAATACTTCACTAAGAGATAGATGCTTAGCTTACAGTTATCAGCGGATTAAATGGGAGCAAAAGGCTATCTTTGAATTTCTCCATGGCAAAAATGGTGTTTTGTTGAATCACCGGTTTTTGAGTCTGAAGTCCCTCCTAAGTTTGCAATTTATTACAGCCACAAGATTTGTCAGAATTTAAATCTGGAGAGACTCGAATGAAGATAATATCCATTGCAGGATAATGAAAAATACTGCATTGCTCCATAGGATATGTTGAGGATGACGAGTTGGTTTGGGACTCTGGGAATGAAAAGTGAAACTTGGATAAAGTCTCCACTCGGAGCTTTCATTCATTTATGTTTAATCGTCATTTAATTGTCATTTTAGTCTTTCTGATTACTTTTTATTTTGTTTTATTTAGTTTTAGTCAGCAAAAATATGACAAAAAACGTAAATAAAATTAATTTGACGAAATGAACACTGTACCAGATGCAGCGAATGGTTTCTTTTGTGTGACCTCATAGCCTCATCACAGGGATGCTTCATTTTAGTTTCATTTTGCTGACATTTTACAGAAGTGATAGGTTGTTAAATATATTTATGAGAGGTTTATAGCCAAGAGGTTATCAGTTCTAGTTTGAATGCAAAGACTGGTAAATCTGCACCCCAGAGGTAATTGATATTTATGAAGTGGAGCGCATGTGAAAGTATACACAGCAGTAATTTGCAAGCACATAAAGTCACTTAAGCGTAACATCTCTCTGGAGCGCAGCTTCAACTATTCATTTGACTTACAATTTACAACTTTATGGCATAATCAATGGTTGTTTTCAGTGGCAATGGTATAGGTCTGTCCTGATTGATGGCTTAGTTCTGTCTCTCAAAAAGTCAATTAATTACCTGTAATTAAGAATATCCAGTTACTGAATAACATGGCTTTGGTTTTTAATAATGTAAAAGGGAACAGCTATAGTTTTGGAAAAAAAAAAAAAAAAATTGTGATCACATTCATTTGTATGAGTTTCCAATGCACACAAGCAAATATTTTAAATGACGACAATCCCTGTCAGATTTACAGTATGTTGCAGTCTACTGAGCTACTACAGACTACTGACTACTACTGAGCTACTACAGACTACTGACTACTACAGACTACTGACTACTACTGAGCTACTACAGACTACTGACTACTACAGACTACTGACTACTACTGAGCTACTACAGACTACTGACTACTACAGACTACTGACTACTACTGAGCTACTACAGACTACTGACTACTACAGACTACTGACTACTACAGACTACTGACTACTACTGAGCTACTACAGACTACTGACTACTACAGACTACTGACTACTACTGAGCTACTACAGACTACTGACTACTACAGACTACTGACTACTACAGACTACTGACTACTACTGAGCTACTACTGAGCTACTACAGACTACTGACTACTACAGACTACTGACTACTACAGACTACTGACTACTACAGACTACTGACTACTACTGAGCTACTACAGACTACTGACTACTACAGACTACTGACTACTACAGACTACTGACTACTACAGACTACTGACTACTACTGAGCTACTACAGACTACTGACTACTACAGACTACTGACTACTACAGACTACTGACTACTACTGAGCTACTACAGACTACTGACTACTACAGACTACTGAGCTACTACAGACTACTGACTACTACAGACTACTGACTACTACTGAGCTACTACAGACTACTGACTACTACAGACTACTGAGCTACTACAGACTACTGACTACTACAGACTACTGACTACTACTGAGCTACTACAGACTACTGACTACTACAGACTACTGACTACTACAGACTACTGAGCTACTACCGACTACTGACTACTACAGACTACTGACCACTACAGACTACTGACTACTACAGACTATTGACTACTACAGACTACTGAGCTACTACAGACTACTGACTACTACAGACTATTGACTACTACAGACTACTGAGCTACTACAGACTACTGAGCTACTACAGACTACTGACTACTACAGACTACTGACTACTACAGACTACTGAGCTACTACAGACTACTGACTACTACAGACTATTGACTACTACAGACTACTGACTACTACAGACTACTGACTACTACAGACTATTGACTACTACAGACTACTGACTACTACAGACTATTGACTACTACAGACTACTGACTACTACAGACTACTACAGACTATTGACTACTACAGACTACTGACTACTACTGAGCTACTACAGACTACTGACTACTACAGACTACTGAGCTACTACAGACTACTGACTACTACAGACTACTGACTACTACTGACTACTACAGACTACTGAGCTACTACAGACTACTGACTACTACAGACTACTGACTACTACAGACTACTGACTACTACAGACTATTGACTACTACAGACTACTGAGCTACTACAGACTACTGACTACTACAGACTACTGACTACTACAGACTACTGAGCTACTACAGACTACTGACTACTACAGACTATTGACTACTACAGACTACTGACTACTACAGACTACTACAGACTACTGACTACTACAGACTATTGACTACTACAGACTACTGACTACTACTGAGCTACTACAGACTACTACAGACTACTGACTACTACAGACTACTGACTACTACTGAGCTACTACAGACTACTGACTACTACAGACTACTGACTACTACAGACTACTGAGCTACTACAGACTACTGACTACTACAGACTATTGACTACTACAGACTACTGACTACTACCGACTGCTGACTACTACAGACTCTGACTCCTGAGCTGAAGGTTGACATGATTTTAAGATATTATGTTAAGATTACCACACCACTGAATATATTGTCTTTTAGTGGAATCTAGTGGAACACAATAAATGATTCAGTTAACATCCAAGATGATGTTTTACCACTTTAAATTATGACAGCAGTTAATTTAATAATCATTTTGAGCTGGGGGGTCCCAACTAAATTCTGTAAACCCCTTTTCTACAATAATGGTATGTCTTTTTAGTGGGTTTCTTTCATTTTCACAACTGTTTTTATTTTCAAAGCCATGCCAGCATCTAGCCTTTAACAAGCCTAGACGGTGTAAATCCATAGGCCACTCTGATATTTCCACAAAGCATGTGGGTGCACAGGTAGCAGATTTGTTTGAGCATCTGTTTGTGTGGCCTTTCACATTTAAATCTCAGCTTCAAATAGCAGCAGAAGCCTGACGTGGGGAAAGGGGATTGTGCGCTTCTCTACCAAGTAAAGTCATCCAAACTCCGGCCCACATGCGAATTACAGGCTCTTTGTAATAGCCTGCTTCTGTCAGGAGAGAGGATGTACCTGTCAAATCACTTAAATGACTACAACCATTGTGAAGATGGAAATGCTTGGATCAGCTCTTTGACGTTGTGGAACTTCGGAGCCTTGGACCGTATACGCCTCACTGCCTTTCGGTGTCTTTGCAAAACAGAATTATGCTCTGTGAAATGTTGCTGTCCAAACTCAAGCAACTGGATCAAAAATCAACAAATTTAGAGCAAAGTGCAGGCATATTTCAGAGAGCACAATTGGTGTTCTATTTGCATCTCGCTCTATGAAGACGCACACATGATCATTACAGATGCAACACATTAGCAGACGACCGTGGATGAGTGATTTCGTTTATTACTGATGATAGCTCTACAATGCAAAGACACATTATATTCATAAATTCACATGACCTTGTATTGTGCTTCACTATATATTTGCTACAAGTCAAAAATGGAATTGTCAGCTAATGTCAGTCATTTCATGTGGGAATCTATTAAAGATAAATAGCAACTGCAGATGGCACAGGGGCAGAGTGGTTAGCTTTCTCACCTCACAGCAAGAAGGTTCCAGATTTGACTCCCTTAAAAGCGCCAGGTATGAAAACAAACTAAACCTTGGTCTATTAAAAAAATCTGTTAAAATAAAAAGGAAGACCAGATGAAACTCATGATCTAAATTATAGGTATTTAACAATGTTGTGATGTTATGTGAATGCAACCATTTTGTATATAATTATTCCTAGGACCCCAGTCTTTAGAGCATTATGAACTGTTTATTATAAGCCAGCCAATGGCACATGGATCCTTCAATCCTCCAGTGTCCTGTAGCTCTCTCTTCCTTTTTCCACCAGCTCTGAGAGAACAATGGTCCCACATCTCCCTGGAGACAGTAGCTACCCCAGCAGGCTCCATTACAGTGAGACAAAAATAAGAACAAATGTGCCTGTACTCACCAACTGTCAGGCAATTTCAGCCCAAATATTGGACTAGCAGATGCCAATTATACATACTATATACACAGGTCTGTATCTTGCCTTTTATTAACACAAAATGTATTCCCCTTATTCCATGAGAGAAAGGGCTACAGCTCTAAATCAGAGCTACAGGAGAAGAGTTGTGTGAAATAGAGTACCGGTAGTTATTGTTACTGTAAAGATATTAGCAGTAACAAAAGTAGAAACAGAATAGACTCCTAGTAGTTTAACAAGGAGGAAATATTCAGTACTTTCAAGGTACATTATGTCACTTTTCCTGCTTGTCCCGATAGAAATCTAATAGCTTTTTCTGTAATGTTCCGCATTATTAAAAATATCAATCTTGCATTTCTTCAATCACAGATTGAAAAAACATACTAACTGAGTGGACCCGCCTTTCTACATATCTTACCTGTAACTTGCCTCAATGGAGATACGTAAGTTTAAAACTGTACTCTACAATGCTCCAGGCTTCTCTAAGGCTCTTTCAGAGCTATACTTCTATCAGTTTTTAGTTTTAAAGTTTCATGGCAATATTTATGCCTGGATATTGTCATGCATAACAGTATTTTCCATTTTTTAAAGTATATTCCGCTCCATTGTTTTGCATTACAAAATGAATACTTAATGCTGCCATCTCCATGAAATCCTTCTAATTTCTCCTATTATTGTCATGCACTGAAATTCCACTGTTTTCCGAATATATTTCCCGGTGGGAAAATGTATCCCCCCTTTTAAAAGAAGAAGTGCTACTGCCAGCGCGACGAAAGAGACATATGGCTCTACGGACATCCAATTGATTTTCAGTCAACACATCGCTCACCTAGTCTTTTATGTGCTAAATTATTTAAGTGCGGCAGCTTTACGGGAGTGAGTTTGTATCCTCCCAAAGGAGCCATGAACTTACCTGTGTCACAGACTATTTCCACTCAGATTTGTCATGGATGTACTATTTAATTGTGTTACAGTGTGCAGAATGGCCCTGTCTCTTTAATACGGAGGGTATTAAAAGTCGCCTAAGGGTGCTGCGTGATCCTCACACACAAGGACAGTATCATTACCTCGCTGTATTAATAAATGACCCTATGGAGGCGCATTTATCTTGACACAACGGACTTCCTCTCAGTGTGCTAGAATGGGTTGATTCATTATTCATTTAAGATTAGTGTCATCATCGATTTGGTCCAAATGGTCTACTGTGTTCTTAATCTTATCCCCCAGAGAGGTTGAACTTTGTCACGTTTAATTGGGTCACACCAGCCATCTAAAACTAAACTACTGCAGCTCCTCATATGAATACCGTGATTTTTATGTATTTTTTTAACCTAGTTATGATGCCAGAAAACAGGAGGGTGCTTGTTAAACTTATGGCAGTTTAAGTACATCATCAGCAGCACATTTCTGTTGATTTTCCACTGATTCGGTTTTGATTAAATTACTGTCATGTTTCCTTAGCCACTTAAGTGTCCTTCCTTGTAAGGCTGCATGCAAATTTGAAGTAATCTTGGTTCGTGCCAGTGATCTATTTTTCTGATTTTCCTGGCAAATAAAGCTTCTGGTCCACATAAAAGATAAAAGATATAACTTAGTTTCAATGTTGGTTTGAATACAGTTTTTGAAATATTAACTGGAGCGAACACTGAGCTGCCAACATAAGTGTGTACTGTATGCCTAATCCTGGTTCCCTTTGTTCAATCTCTACATGCTGCCGTTAGGTCAGTTAATATGCAGCAATAATGTGTCCTACCACAACTCTGCACATGACACTCAGATCTATGTCTCACTGCAGCATCCAACAGATCAGTGTGTAGATGCAAAACAACTTTATCCAGTTAAACTCAGACAAGACTAAAAGTCATAGTCTTTGGCCCACAGTGGAAAATGTATCACCTCCAGTCTCTCTCTCTCTAAAACCTTCAATTCAAGCTAGATATCTAGGGGTAATCATGAATTTAGACTTGAACTTTAGACTTGAGCCACATCAAATCAACATCTGCAACTTTTTACCATCTAAAAACATTGCAAAAAATCAAAGGTATGCTGTCAAAACCAGACTTGGATAGGCATTCATCTCCAGTAGACCTGCTCACTGGCCTCTCCGAACAAGCGTTAAGACACCTGCAGTACATTCAAGATGTGAGACAAGCCTCTACTTTGACAATGTTTAAATCCAGGCTCAAAACGGTTCTGTTTGGCTGTGCATATAACTGACTTGCCTTGCCTAAAAGAAAAAAAAAAAAAAAAAAAGAAAAAGAAAAGAAACCTTCCCTGTACAGTTTTTGCTATTGTTAGGGAATATTTAAATCATATTGATATTTACCTGGTTTGTAAAAACTGAACATTGTCTGTCCCTCTGCAACAGGATGTTTATGATTAGGTATTCCACTAATAGAAAACTGCAATTGTTAAATTTAGATTTTAATTTTGTTTTTAAAATAATTTGCCTGAATTGTGCCATAAGCGGTTATTTTCAAGGAACTTTCTCGTTCTCAGTTGAACATTTCCCCACATCTTTGTTAAATACTGACACACAGTTATTTGACTAATTCTCTTATCTGTACCTTCCTTACTTTACGATTTGAGTTTTTCCCAGCTGCCTTCTTATGCAGTTTAACAGTTGTGTCCTTGTTAAGAGTGCATCATTTTAAGCATGTCTTTAGCAGCATGCTTCTGTTTTGATTATATTACTGTCAGACTCACTTAGGCCCCCCTCTCCCTCCCAGATGTGCACATGGAGCACATCACATCTGGATTTGCCACTGGACTTGTGCTGAGGCTCTCATGGCCACACCACTCCTCTTGTCACTCAGCTCTCCCGGGAACTGCCCGAGACCTCAGCTGTCATCCTGATCCAAGCAGAGAAATGAACAATGTGCTGATCTGTGGTTAGCGCCACTCCAGATAGTGCTTATGTAAAAGAGGAAGTGAACTTGAGCCTGGACTTGTTATCTAGGTTTGTAATTAGCTGGGACGGTAGAGTGGATCAAACACATGTGAACCTAAAATGTATATATTTGTGGTATTGGGAAACACATTATCAAATCAAACTTTATTTCTAAATCGTTTTTCATATAAAAAATGTAACAGAAATGTTTTACAGTCATTAGAAACAATCCCATATGCTCTTCCACCCAACCACAGTGACAAGCACCTTCTTACCCGCATACACGCGCACACACATGCACACATACAGACACACACACGCTAAAATACATGAGGCTAGGTACAGATTAATGAGGCTGAGTACAGACAAACCAGTACGTGAATGTATATTGATCAATCATCCCCAAACCAGCAGTTAAAATACATGAATAAAGAGATAAAACTCTAAAGGGTCTCAGTGCAGAATAGCAGGGAGGCTGTTTAAGTAGGGTCAGCAGATCTTGTGTCCTAGCAGTCAGTCAGCTTCCAGGTGAGAGCCAGAGAATGGAGACACAACAGGAAAGCTCTCTTCTAAGCGTCATTCCCAGTTTGCTGGTTTGGTAATGAGTCTTTCTTCTTGAAGGTCTTTTGCCACATTTGGTATAAAAGCCTGTTGCAATTCAGAGATCCACAGCAAGATCCCATGTCATAAATAAATTTGGCAAACTCTGGGATTATAAAGGTGTATGTTATACTATCAAAATGGAAAATACATAAACTTCTAGTGCTCTAAAAACATACTGCGAATTTATGGGGTAAATAAAATAATTAACAGGTAGACTTGGATGCCATTGAGCAAAATAAATATCTGATTTAGAAGATGTTAGTCTTAAATTAATCATTGTTGGTCAGCCCCCTATTTCAAAAACTGTAGAGTCTGGTGTTGTTATAAACATTCCTCTAAAAATGATGTTTGTGGTTATTAAATTAGAAACGTACAGTCAGTCTCCTGTTGCTTTGTTTTTGTTTCTGCTGTGTATTTTGATGGGCTCTGTATTAGGCTCCAAAATGAGTGAGATAATTTTAAACATAAGATCTTTAATTATTCCATTAAAAATGGGTGAACTGTTTCATCCTCCATTAGTCTCAGCAGAGAGTGCTGTTACTGGAAAACCGTAATGACTCCTTCCCTGAAATTGTTATTTGTGTATTTTGTAACTGCTTGGTTTTACCCATTTCCATGTTCAGCCTGGAAAAGAAAATATGTTTTTTTCACTCAGTTGATAATGCAGTGACACAAATTTAAACTCCTCCTGCTGTATTCCTGCTCTTCCCCGGATAACTAGCCACAGCACTTATCTTGCAGTGTGTGTCAGATGCACCAGAGTTTGCTCATGTCACAGCAGTCCAAGAAATGATGTCCATATTCTGCTATCAGCCTCATCTCAGCCTCCGTTTCCACACTACCTCACGCTGTGCAATCTGAGTAAATGCTGTATTTCCCACAATCTCTCAAGGTTCATATAGACCACACAGCGTTCAATGTTAAAACATTTTATTACATTTATTTGCATTTACAGTCATTCTATCAATTCATTATTAAATAAACCCAGATATAAAAATTGGGATAATGTACAATGTAAATTGGTTGTGTTTAATTTAAAGTGGCTAAATGTTTATAACACAACAGCTTAATATATTGCAAATATAATGTGTAACACATTATGTAACACACTGTATATTGTATTCCACTGTAAGTGTACCTTAATGTACACTTGCAGTAGAAGCTTTAACTGAGAAGACATTGTAGAAAAGTTTTCAGAGCTTGTAATCTGAACATCCTCAAGTCACTGTCAACATTGTGAATGGCTTGTGGACAGTCAGGTGGTGAACTTTTCACCAGAGTAAACACACAGTGCAGCTTTGAATACAGTGTTGGCCTTTTTAGCTTAGTAAGTAACTCATGGCTGAATGATGAGGCTAAAGATTATCTTTTAGGTGCCCACATCTACACTTGCCAATATTTTTAGGAAAGATTGTTATTTATTTATTCCCCAGGGCCTCCTCCTGGCGGGACATGCCCGGAATACCTCCCTCAGCTGACTTCTCTCAATGTGTAGGAGCAGCAGCTCTACTCCAAGGTCCTCCCATGTGACCGAGCTCCTCACCCTATCCTTAAGTCAGCGCCCAGCCACCTCACGGAGGAAACCCATTTTGGCCGCTTGTATCCGTGATCTTGACCTTTTGGTCATTACGCAGAGCTCATGACCATAGGTGAGGGTATGAATGTAGATTGACCAGTAAATCCCTCACTCGTGAACAAGACCCCGAGATACTCAAACTCCTCCACCACCCACCCGGAGAGGGCAAGCCACCTTTTTCCGGTCGAGATCCACTGCCTCGGATTTGGAGGAGCTGATTCTCATCCCAGTCGCTTCACACTCGGCTGCAAACCACCCCAGTGCCTGTTGCAGGTCCTGGCTCGATGAGGCCATCAGGACAACATCATCTGCAAACAGCAGAGATGAGATCCTGTGGTTCCCAAACCAGACCCCCTCTGGCCCCACAAAACACATGTGGACTGGTTGGGCAAACTCCCATGAGCCCTCGAGGACCTGATGGAGAGCATAGAGCTGGTCCAGTGTTCCGCGACCGGGATGAAAACCACAGTGCTCCTCCTGAATCCGAGGTTCGACTATTGGTTGAATTCTCCTCTCCAGTACCCTGGAATAGACCTTACCGGGAAGGCTGAGGAGTGTGATTCCCATTTAATCGGAACACACCCTCCGGTCCCCCTTCTTATACAGAGGGACCAACACCACGGTCTGCCATTCCACAGGTACTGTCCCTGACTGCCACACGATGTTGCAGAGACGTGTCAGCCAAGACAGTCCCACAACATCCAGAGATATGAGGTACTCCAGACGGATCTCGTCCACCCCCGGAGCCTTGCCACCAAGGAGCTTGTCAACCCTGACTTCAGTCAGGGTGATGGAGGAGTGTGCCTCCAGGTCCTCAGTCTTTGCTTCTTCCTCCAGTTGCTTCAGGAGACCCACGAGCCAACAAGGCTGAGGGCATCCCTTACTTCCAGCATACATCACCGGGTTCGGAGGTTGCCGCCATAACAAGCACTGCAGACCTTACAACCACAGCTACGACCAGCTGCGTCGACAATAGAGGTGGAGAACATGGGCCACTTGGAGTCCATGTCCCCCAGCCTCCCCTGGGAGGCTCTCCCGGAGGTTTGAGTTGAAGTCCCCCCTGACAGAGGGCTGCGCCAGACATTCCCAGCAGACCCTCACGATATGCTTGGGCCTACCAAGTCTGTCCTGCTTTCTCCTCCGTCAGCAGATCCAACTCACGACCAGATGGTGATTGGTTTTCAGTTTAGCCCCTCTTTTCACCCAAGTGTCCAAGACATGTGGCCGGAGATCAGATGACACGACAACAAAGTCGATCATCGACCTAGGGTACGCTAGTCTGAGCAACGTAGCTGGCCTTGTTCTGGTATTTATCATGGGGGGTCTTCTGAACCACTCTTAGTCTGACCTGTCCCCCTGGACTTGTTTGCCATGGGTGACCATGAAGTCCCTGACAATGTAGCTCCCAGGATCATTCGGCTGATCAAACCCATCCACCACGTTAAGCTGGCGGTTCAGGGAGGGTTATATATATATATATATATATATATATATATATATATATAATTTTTTTATTTTATTTTTTTTATTTGCACTTTTCAAGATTTCAACCCATGTCATCTTAAAATCCACTCAGGTGACTCACAAAATATAAGCAGCAGCTCTTGAATTTCTAGGCCACAAGACTTATTCAACTTTTGATTACAGTGTGTCTATGAAGATGAGAGGTACTTCCCACGGACTGAAACACCTTAAGGCTATGATGAAAAAGGATGGAAAACACCACAGTCTGTAAGTATTTAATCAGTCTTTTAACATCAAGCTGCTAAAAATACACTATGTAACTTTCCATTTATATGGAATCACATGCATGATTCCATATAAACAGAAAGTTAAAATCATAGTTGGGAACATTCAGGAGGCCCTCCTCCAGGCCAAATAAGAGTCAGGTTTGCAGTTACCATAAGTGTAAGTGTATAAGTGCACCTTTTAATATCATGCTCTTATATAACAATAATTTGCTCCATAAACCAAAGCTAAGTTGTATATTTGTTTATATGAAACAGAGGGTAGACATAATAGATTTATGTTGCAAATACTGTGCTACTTGGACTGTTTTAGTACTCTATAAGGCTTGATTGATGCTTTCTAGACAGTTTGGGTATGTGTGGGTTTGTATTTGGGGGAACATCAGTGGCCATAAAGTTACTCATCCTATTCCCTGGTGCAGTTTGTTTGGGAGTTTGTAATTCATTAAAGAAGACATTTTATTTTCTGTTTTATTTGCTCCTCCAGCAAATGTGAAACTTCTAATTATTCTGTTTGCTAATTAACCGTCCCTGTCAAGATGTTAGAAACAAGTGCAATGTAGAAGTGGGTAAATAGATTTTGACTATTCAAATTAGGTTAATTAACATGTTTTGAGGTGACACTTTATTGGATCCGTTTGTGTTATAGCAAGATAGATCCGTGGGCTGAAATATAAAAAATAGTGTATCTGTGTAGAGGTGTTTATTCTAACCAGTTCATACCATACTCATGGGCAAGACACAGATTGGAGATGTCTGAATAAATGGATAGGAGAGTTTTAAACAAAGAGGCAGTAGTATATAAATATACAAAAAATAATTCAACAAAATACTACTTGAGTTAAAATAAGATATAAAGGTATTTGTGGAAAAAAAAAAACTACAAAAAGTTATGACTGCTGATTCTCTGCTATTTATACAAAAATTACCACTTTTTATCCTGGTTTCAATGGGGAAAGAGTGTTACCATCTCACTCTAGCTCTGTTTAAAGTCCCACACAGTGTACTCTAGTACTGAATTTGAACTTTGATATTTGCTCAGAAAATTGAGAAAAATTTATGCAGGCCACGGTTTAATTGATAAAAAGCTACATGCATAGAGAAAATGCCATGTGTAAATGTGACAATGTAACAGAAGGAGGCAGGGCTGGAGGACAGATTTATGATGATCCATGTAGTTTAAACGGCTTAAATGAATACATTTTTTTCTAATTTCCCACAATCCCCAGTGTTAGGGTGGTGCACCAAAAGGTCAATTAGATGGCAACTTTTGCTGCCATTTTTGTTCACACACACCAAAAAACCTCAGAGCACTGTGAAAAGAGCATTGGTAAAGCCATTTGAAAGTAGTCTAGAAAATTGTGGCTCTGATCCTAAATAACATTTTCTTAGGTGATCCAACATTTCTAAAATTATTTGTTTTAAAAATAAATTATAAATAATGGTTAATTTGTTGAAAATTTTGGGTAGAGTCCTTGGCCCACTAACCTGAACGTTTGTCATTCAATTTATTCTAGTGGAATAGAAAGATCCATGAGTCAAAATATAGATAGATAGATGATAGATAGATGATAGATAGATAGATATAGATATAGATATAGATATAGATATAGATAGATAGATAGATAGATAGATAGATAGATAGATAGATAGATAGATAGATAGATAGATAGATAGATAGATAGATAGATAGATAGATAGATAGATAGATAGATAGATAGATAGATAGATAGATATAGATATAAATAGTGCATCTGTGTAGAGGTGTTTATTCTAACCAGTTCATACTATACCCTTGGGCAAGATACTTCACTAAACCTGTGTTCGTGTGACGCAAAATAGGTGCTGGACACATAATCTGTTGTTTCTTATTATGTAGTGTTGCTTACATGATATTAACATTTGCATAACCCTGATGCCCAAACACAAAGGGTAAATAATGAATGCTAAACCTGTCGGACTGATGAGGCACACTCTGGTAGACCAGAAGAAAGTCTTTAATCACATATTGCAGATGTCTGAAGAGATGGATAGGAATAAGCAGTAATATATAAATATAATAATCCAAATAATTCAACAAACCAAAGGGTGAACCAAAGGGTGGCCCACTTTGTTTTTGGAAGACAAGCCAACGCACAAATACTGCAATGATTCATAATTATTGCTGTACAGTGAAAATAGTGACAGAGCAGAGTCCAGTACAGCTATAACTTCTCCAGCATGGTACAGTTTTAAAGTACATATCCAGCTTTTTCAGGTTGAGCAAAAAGGTCCGCTATCAAATCATAAATGGTGTTGATGTATGGTAGGGGCTTTTCTTCTTCTAAGTTCTTGCCAAGAAAGATATATTGCTCACTTCAAAGGCGGCAGAGTCCATTGACGAAAGTGCAGAGAACACGGCGAGCGCTGGTAAAATTGCTGTTTTTGTCGAGGTGGTGGCTTTGAAGAAAACTTGTGGTCTTCAGCCCTTTGGAAAGAGAAGGTTGTCTGAGGCCGAAGGCAAGGTAAGTGGTGACATTCGCCCAAATATAGCATTAAACTCAACTAGACTGCACCATCATATGTCTGGGGCAAAGTGAACAGGAAGTCAGATGAGACTAGGAGCTGCTTGTTAGTCATATACAGGTTTGAAAATACTGGGACTTCAAAATGGGGCAGGTACGAGTGAAAACAAAAATGCTAAGAAGTAAACTTGCTGATCACCAATATCAATCCCCTAAATAATGTGCTGCCATTTTACCATTGATCCATCATGATAAAAGCATTGCACTCTTCACATGTCTTTTCTCAGTAAGGTGCTTAAGTAACGTATCTAATGGAATAGAGCTGGTTAGTTACTCATTTAATTTTTCATTTCATAAGGGCCAAGCCAAGGGACGAGAATCATCCCGGCAAGGGACTCATTAAAATTCTGTCTGGAGCCCCGAAAATCACAAAAATCAAGTTGTAAACAAGCCCGGACATGCCAGTGACCAGTATCAAAACTTACATCTCAGTGAGCTCTAATTTTGAGTGAAGGTCCTGGGAAAAAACACTGAAAGAAAGCTCATTACCACCATCTCAAAAAAAAGATTTTCATGGGGTCAATGAGAGCTCGGCCAGAAAAAAAAAAAATCAACGTAGGAAGATGAAACAGCTAGAAAAAGAAAACATGAAAAAAATGATATTATATCCCTAAACCCAACAAGAAGTCAGCCATATTTGATCGAACTGACAAAAGCGCACACCATACATCTCCTCTAAGTTTATCAATAGGATTTTTGATACAATGTCAGGAATGCCCACAGTGATTTTTCAACAAAATGACAGAAGAAAATTTTAAAAAATCTTCCACAAATATCAGCAGATTGGAATGTGTAAAATGAATGTAATGACATGCAAATTAAGGGTCTTTCTGTTTGTCATGTAGTGAACCATCATACTGAACAAAAAAGCCACTGAGGACATACTTGTATCTCCAACCATCTGGGCCTGACAATGGAAAGATTTGTATCGTTGCAGTGAATGGAGAAGTAAAATCGGGATCTTCAAGGTGGCGTGTACCTCGTGGTCACAGAGGAAGCGAGGACCTTTAACGCCACGTGCAGCTTTAATTTAATTTAGTTTTGTAATTTTACTATAGGACATACATACAGATGCTTGAGTCCATGAGTTCTTATTATGTTTTCTAGGATGTTTCACGGTTTGACATTTGACATGTTTGGTTGCTTAAAATATATTGATAAATGTAAATTTTTACTGTGAATAAGCTTGCCTCTCCTTGGATCTGACCTGTAATGCTCTACTGTGAAACATTTCCAGCAAAGCAGTAACAACACCATGGAGAAGCAAGTGCATGGCAAACCCTCCACCAGAGATGTTCCATAGTACACCTTTAAAGCAGGACTTGCTCACTGTTTCCTTTAAACCTTTGTACCACCTCCCTTTTCAAAACACACTCACTCTATTCATGTGCTTTGTGGCTTTACACTTGAGAATTTACCACCACATAGTTGTCCCTGCATTATTCATATAGATCTCTGCAGCCTTGAATGCATATGCCATGTAGTCACAGCCAGATCCAGATGACAGCACCTTGTTAGAGCTGCTTTAGGTAACAGGAGGCAGAAATACAACCTGCAGGGCTCATTATATCCCCTCTTTGCATTTGCTCACACTAACAATCCCAAAAGAAAGGTCTTTTCACAGTGGCCCTCGTGTGGGGTTTCTTCTGTCGTGTGAACAACAAATGATCTGTCCACACCAAAACCACTCGATAATTGTCCAGGTCAAAATACATATTTTTTGGGATGGGAAACAGGCTATGCACTACTTGCATTGCAACTGTTTTTTGTGTTGGAAGAACAGATGTTGGAATATAGTAAATATTGTAATACCAATGGAGTAAAAAGCACACAACTAGAGGCACCCAGCTATGCCCGAAGGAAACAGTCATATGTTTACACCAAGTTATTTTAGAAAAATCTCTAGGGATATTTGGTTTGAGGACTGTTGTGACTACAACTATTTTGAAGTGTTTAATAAGAATTAAAAAAAACAAATTATGTGGTAAACGTATGACCCATAGAAAACACAGGGTTGGATAATTATTATGTACAATGCTGTCTGTGTGGCTGAAGTGGTTTTAATAACCCACTTCAGAAAAGTGTTGGCAGTGTTGGAGCTAAGGTGCATAAGGGTACTTCTTAGAGTGGAAAACAAGAGATGTAATTTTATTTTCATGAAACACGAAGTTGTACAGAAGGGTAGAAGGTCAGGAAGAATAGTTTACTAAAATACATTGATCTGAAGAGATATTAAAGGGGACGTAACATGTATAATCAGCTATTGTGAGCTTTTAACCAAACTGTATTTCACTCATCATTAGCTTACTCAGTGTTGGACTTCGATTGACTCAGGGTGTTTATTTATTGATTTATCTTTATTTGATAGGGACAGTGTACATTAATAAACATTACTGTGTGCATACTAGACTTACCAAAAAGGCAATTGTTCATGTGTTGTGTTTGTATGGCAGGAGGCCCTTTGCATGGATACCCTTACCGCTAGACACCAAGTTGCTGCCTTTCCCAAATGCCTGACACACTAACCTTTTCAGTGTCCTCTTAAAATGGCAAAAGATCAAAACATGAACCAAACCAGGCCCTCTTCCTCTGGGCGTGATGTGCTGTGGATCTAAATGCTTTGAACCGCCATTTGACCGCTGTATAAATGGAGCACTCAGCAGTTTTGGGGACATCTGGATATTTCACACTGAATGGCCAATTGATTACACGCTGGTCTAATTATATTGTGACAATGCTCCATCTTTTTAACTGCAACTATAAATAATAGTAATGGTCCAATTGGGCGGCCATCTTTGGTAATATATGGTTGTCATGGATTCATTCGAGGGTATGAGGTTTTTAGCACTCTACAATTCATTAAAGCAAACTCTTTTTTGACATATCAATCCAATAGTTTGACAGTGTAGTTAGAATGAAGAGGAAAGTGACGTTACATAACTTTTTTTTTTTTTTTTCAGAGTGTAGTAAATGTCATGACTGGGCCAGCAGCAGCAGTGACAACCTTTACCAGAAAAGAGTCAGGGCATTAATAGTGAGCGTCATTCCCGTGTCGGAAATGTAAGGAGAACCTTCAGGTTGTGCCTCAAGAGGAATGTAGAAATGTTAAACTAAAGGCAGTGATGGTTGTACAGCCAGTCAGACACTATTGATTCCATAAGATACACTGCAGGCATCTGACAATAATTGACATTTTGTAGTATGGTATAAAAACTGGGACCATATTAGACTATAGATTCATGGGTAAGGGCCTTACTCTCACTATGTTTACACAAATGCCCAAAAAACGGGATAAGTGTCTCAGTCCAATTTAAACAAATTTTTCAAAATGCAAGTAAACCTAGGAACAGGTTCAACCTGCTTCAAATCTCCCAGATATCAATAGCACATCTGGAGAAGCCAGTACATACTTGGATACCTGCTGCATGTAACAGCTCAGTGAGATTACAGATAGAAAAAAACTAGGAGAGACATTCAAATGCACAGGGTAAGAAACAGCCAGAGAAATATTAGACATGTCACTTTAGCTTTGCAGTGATGACAAATTATGGCATCTCCACCACAGACTTGCACGTTTCATTGTTTTGTTCTGCTGTGTTAAAGTGAAAACTACTGGAGCTTCTATGTGTTTATTTGTACTGAGAGCAAATGACATTGAAGTAACACAGTAACATGCTCAAAACACACTAACACAGTTTCGAGCATGCCTGAAAATCAAATCCTCAATGTAAATGAGATGTCACTTATCTGTGTCTGCCAAAAGTGAAGTTACATGCGATTGCCACTTTTACTAGCAATCATAGCTGCAAAGATTTAGCGCTAATGCTAAATTAATAGATGCACCTGAACGTCTTGTAGAGCACCCAGAGTGAAGAAAATACACTAACCATTGTCACCAGAGTTAAAACAGGTGGCTCAAGAACAGAATAAACATGGATTAGAGATGTCTTTGAAGGTTGTTTGAAAGCATTTGCCAGAAAATGCTATTGACATCCTCCATTCCCTTTACACTGCATTATTGACCACCATACGTGAAGCTTCAATTTAACCTACATAAACAAATGCATAAATGTATTTACCATTTTTGCTTTTAATGTGCAGCCACTGCCCAAGAATGGAGATCTACTGTCAAACTGAATGTGAAAACTATGTGAGGCAGACATACAGCACTATTACAGTAAGACTTCATAAAGTCAACATATGACACTATCATCTGTGAGATTGAGCCTGTGTTCCATCAACTGGTTTAAATGACACCTTTAAGTCTCAGCAGGCCTAAGCAATATTCTGCATTATAGATGTAAAAAAGCATATTATTTCTATATCAAACATTCCCTATTTCCCTTTGCTCCTCATCATTGCTTTTCATTTCGTCTAACATCAGACAAGACGACCAACCCAATACGCCACAGCATTTACTTGCTGTATGATTACCTCAAACCTCCTACTACCTGGTTTGTTGATATCACAATAAAGGACCACAGGGACACGGTTGATTCAGGGGCTAATATCTTCAGAGCGTGGCCTCCTGCGGCTAACACCACTGTAAACTGTTTAGGTGTACATGCTTCACATGCCGACAGGGTAATCCAGCATTAGACCAGAGATGAGAAAGAGCTCGAACCCAGGGAGACAGTCAAATAAAGCAACATTCAAAGTGTGACAGCGACGGAAGCGCTTCACTAGTCTTTGGCGGATTCGTCGGCATGGCCCCTTTTCTCATAAAACATCTTTTTTGACAAGTACCTCAAGCAAAGCCAAGATACAACTGCAGGAGTCAATTCCATCTGTTTTAAAACAAGTCTTCGTTCATGTAATACTCTTATTATGCACAACTGTCACCAGAAACATAGCTTGTCAGTGTATTTCTTATTGTATGTCGTTTATGGTTAAACGCACAGTTGTCACTTCAGTAAAAATGTTGCTACTATATTCTTTCTCACAAGGCTGATGTTTACTAAGTTTGTAAAAAAGAGTAGCTAAGTTAGTATAAGAACTAGAACTTCCAGCCTATAATTGTGAATCAAATGTACATGAAAACAATGTGTAGTAAAGATATCTTCACTATATGATTATTGCAATTACTATTAAAGGAACTTATACAAGTGGATTTTTAAAGGCAATATTTTTGTCAATTAACAGACAGAATTACCACAGTTGAGTCTGTCATGGTCATTACAAAGAACAAGTTCAACATTTAATTTCCTTTTATAACAATGATAGACATTTTTGACTGTTTGAAAAGCCTTGACAAAAATTTTACAGATTTTCAATGCCAGAGATCAAAGATGTAGATTTAAACATTCAAAGTTGAAATCTTCAGAGTCGATTAAAGACACTGCAGAGTTTATGTCAAAGTTCAACAGAGCTCTTTCTCCTTCTTGGCCTGTCAGCTTGACTTTTAGCACAAATGGCAATTAATGATTCATCGCTTATAACTTATTCCTTATCTGCACTCTCAGTGTTTCAGCTGGTTATCATTATGAAGAAGATTCCCCCCGGAGCCACCCCACCATTGTGACAGCATTCGATTTCGGGCTTTCTCTGAGGGGCTGCGATGTGTAAAAATAGAACCTGTCATTGTCGCTTACTGTGGATGTCCAGACTATAAAACCGACAGCCTCCAAGCTGCCAAGCTCTGTGCAAAGCCAAACTCCTCTTCTCTTTTTGTCAAGAGAGGGAGTGTATTTTGAATAAATATCACACATGCCACTTCTGATACTGCCTCTCAATATCCTCAAGAAACAGCCAATCTTAAATGAAGTTGTCAATCTGTATGCCAAGAAAAAGGTGCTTTTTGGCCTCACAGTTTGAATTTGCAATTTAAACAGAAGCAGGTGAGACAACACAGACAGAAAAGCAGGAGCAGGGGACCAAAAGTTATGGAAAAGTAGTTTTTTTTGCTTCGAGGGCTCAGACTTTATCTTATTGACTCCATAAATTTGTCGACTTGGGGATACAAACATGGAATGGGTTGAGTCGCAAATCACACTATTTGAGCTACAAACATGTGATTTTTTTAATTTTTTTCATCAATCTGTCTATCAGTCAATATCTCCAGAGAGCAGCTTTAAAATATATATATATATATATATATATGTATAAAAATCAAGCATAAAGGTTGTTGCACTCTCATACTAAAATAAATAGATAAATAAATACGCAATCCAGGGCACTTAGCAAAG
This sequence comes from Periophthalmus magnuspinnatus, assembly GCF_009829125.3. NCBI lineage: Eukaryota > Metazoa > Chordata > Actinopteri > Gobiiformes > Gobiidae > Periophthalmus > Periophthalmus magnuspinnatus. The sequence goes on from NC_047130.1 coordinate 32,518,144, forward strand.
GGGGCCTTCTTGCTAACCTTCCTTCTCCTTCTTGCTCTGTCAACAGCCCTGTTCATAGCTGATCTGGTAGAACACTTTAAGACCAGGCTTAAAACCTTCCTCTTCGGTATAGCTTATGACCAGGTTACTTAGTGAGGGAGTTAGGGAGTGACATTAAAACCCGGGATAAGATAGACTGCAGTAGGAGATAACTAGCTGGGGGAAGTATGGCAACCTGAGCACTATCCTCTGCTTTGTCCTATTTTCTCATCAGCAATGCTATTCACATGTTGTCCCCTGTCCCACTCCCCCTGTGGAGTGTAACTCTTTCAGATGCCCCGATGACAGCTGGACCCTCTCCTTCTCCTCGCCTGGCTCTCCTCCACCCGCCTCCCACTCCTCCTCGCCCGGCTCTCCTCCTCCTCACCTGGCCCTCCTCCGCCCAACTCCATCCTCCTCGCCTGGCCGATTTTTCTTGTTTTGTCTGATTTTTCCTGTTGTTTGATTTTCCTGTTTGTTTTTGCGTGTAGGCAGCACGGTGGCTGAGTGGCAACACTCATGCCTCACAGCAAGAAGGTTTGGTTCGATCCCCGGGTCGCCCAGGCCTTTCTGTGTGGAGTTTTTCATGTTTCTCCCCGTGTCTGGATGGGTTTCCTCCGGGTACTCTGGTTTCCCCCATCAACCAAAACATGAACGCCCTTCAAGACAACTGTTGTTGTGATTTTGGGCGTTACAAAAATAAAATGAATTTAAAAATGAATGAACACTGAGACCGTGAGCCGTTATGAGGGAGCATACACATTACCCCATCTTAAAATGCTGTTTAATCAGAAAGACACAAACTATATACATTAGTGACCTACGAGACATGTCAAAGAAGGAAAAGTAAGATTCGCAATTTTATTATTAAGTTGTGAAACTGGTGACTCAGCTTTCCAGTCATCCAAGTTTCCAGACAAGGTCATACATAAATTCAACTTCAACTGTATTCATTTCATTGCCTCCCGGTCCCAAAGACATTGATCAAAGCAAACCTTGCCTAAAAACTTGTGCACCCCTGAGTAACCCAAACATGCTTACTTTTGCATAGCCACTTTTTCGTTCATCCCAGCAGTCTTGAGGATGGTAATGCTCCACAAAACAGTGTTGGTTATTTACTGTAATACAATGAAAATATGTTTTAATAGGCTCCATCTGTCTTTATGAGGACAACAGCACTAAAAAGTACTGTATGCTTGAGTCCTGAGGGAGGGAGGGGAGGAAAATGACATGCCGGTCCAAACTCCACAATCTATCTGCCTCCATTTAAACAAGTGTCCTTTCAATGAATATCACTCACTCAGAGAATCCCACAGAGTCTACAGTGCAATGCTTGCATCATCGTCTCCTTCCATGCAAACAGAAAGTAAGACTGGATACTGCTGTTGTTTCTAATCTGCAGTGTAGAAATCCGGCGTGTGGCAAAATTCATACAACTTCAATCCTAAAACTAAGTGTGTGTGGGTAGATAATTATCATATTGTGGGGAGTAAATTCTGTGTACACACCCAATTCATGGGAACACAGAAAATTATTTTGAACCAATTATATTAATATTAACTACTAAGTACTTGCTTCTCTTATTGTAATCATTAGCTGTTATTCTTTTAGCCTACAAATCCAGAATGGGATATCAGTCCGATCCCACCTCTCTCCGCCGCACCTTGAGTCAGACTCAAACACAGACCAATCAGATTCATTTATTTCAATGGTGCATGTGAAACGAAGGCGCTCACTGGTCACCCATCATTTTGAACAACATGAAATTTCTCTCACCACAGATTAACAGAGTTTAGTGTTTTGCTCATTGACTGGGCAGAAATACCCAATGATATTTTTTTACTTCGTGAGCAGCCATATTTGTTTTGATATGAACAGGATTGGCTAAACCGCCTGTCAGTCACAACCATCTGGTCACCACTGATCGGGAGATTCATGGATGACCAGACTCACATCTTCGTAAAGTATTATAGAAGTGTGTACTAGATCCAAGGCAACAGATGTTTTGCTTCCATCAATGATTTTACAGTTTCAGCATTGAATATATGATGTTATATGAGTAGTAGCTCTCCAAATATGTATGTATATCTTTTACACGCTGTCCCCACTTTGTCAAAATAGGTGTAATATTGAAATGATTCTCATTATTATCTTTTGGCTCTTGCGGTGAAATGCAGCCGGGTTTGCAGCCACAGCAAACACATTATTTACCTCTGAAATGTGCACACTGGCTGCCTTCCAAATTCAACAGGGATGCAAAGGGAAAGAAAGAAGGCTGGAGGAGAATGCTAACGCTCTCATTTGGTTTGAAATAGTCCGAGGAACATTGTCATAAAAGTGACTTGATTCACTATGAGACATAAAAAGAAATGTTATCTCGACCACAGAGGCCCCACTGAGATAGTAGCAGATATACAAAGTGAAGGTCATTCTTCAAAGGCCCCAAGTCCTACAAAATAAAACATGCAGCAACTGAGAGAGTGCTGCATTTTATACGCTATGTTTATACTGAGAGGATACATAAAATAAAGAGAAGAGATGTGCGCTAGATAAAGGCTTTAACACAGGGTAAATAGTAAAAGGTGTCTATTAAAGTTGTTTATATGCACATCACGTGTTATCATTTTACAAAAACATAAAAGATAATGATCAGTCAGACAGAGTGCGTCAATAAAGATGCAAGTAATAAAAGCAGGTATTGGTAGTGCCTGGTGGCGGTTTTTGTGTTCCAAGGTGGAACTGACTTTGCCCTAGTCATTACAAGTTTTCTAAGTGGATCCAACATTGTTATACAGTGTACTTTCTGCTGAATAGTTGAAGAGTTCATTTACAAGAACAGATAAGTGCCATTTCAAGTAATCGAAGGCTTGGCATTTACTCTTAGTATAGTTATATTTTCAAGATGTTCATGTCATATTTTACTACTATCAAAATGTAATTCCACCCTTTCTTGATAAAATTCACTATACATTATACATTTTGGCTCAAAACAGAGATATCTGTTTTTACTATAGAACTCTTCATTTGTTTAGGTAATAAAAGCCACAAGTAAAATCTGTCAACTGGACAAAAAGTTGTAGGAATGAAGACATTGAACTGTTCATCCAAGCCGCTTCATCAGTTCTGGTGAGATTACTGGTGAACACTGCCTTATTTCTATCTGAAGGGAGAAGCTAACTACACTAAAACTGGAAACAGCTTTTGTTTACAGTTTCTGTATGTAGGCTAGGTCTATTGAGCTACACTAAGTGTGAACTGTGCCTGAGTCATACTTAGCATATTCATTCAGCTCTTAATGGGTGCTATCAGATCAATTGGTATCCTGGCTAGCTCTATTGTTCTCTTTGTTCTCTTTATTTATTTTGTGTCTGAGGATGGAGTTATAGATGGGGGATAGATGATGTCTAAGGCCCCCATTCCTGTTCAAGGAAGGATTGTCTTTCTTAACAAAAAATGCTTCTTCAGCTAAACAGTTCTGTTTAGCTGTGCATATGACTGACAGGTTTTTATTCTGCACTTTTTTTTTATTCTTCTCTTTTAATGTTGATTTTATGATGATTATTTGTGATTATTTATGTTTGATTTGTGTGATTTTAATGTCTTTCTTATTCTGTAAAGCACTTTGAATTACCTTGTGTACGAATTGTGCTATACAAATAAACTTGCCTTGCCTTGCCTTGCCTTGCCTTCTTTAACTCTCCTCTCAAATCATTTATTTTCTCTAGCTCAGATCTGAACCTCACTGTCTTCAAACAGTGAGATTCCTTTGGACTGGAGTCCAGAGGAGCTCTCGCAATGTCGGTACATTCTCTTATGGATTTACTAACAACTAAGAGCCACTTTTTGTCCAGTTGACAGATTTTACTTACCTGGACGACTGAGGGATTACGCAAATATTTGCTTAGGTAAATTGCTAAATCTAAATTGCCTATGTTCAGAGTGGAGACCCTCTTTACTCTCATAAACACTGGGTTTCAGTTGACAGATCAGCTATGTCAGATATAAGAATCACTATTTACCTTTTTATTTGATGAATGAGTGTGACCTGCTACTGGCAACTGTGCACTCTACTACTAATCGAATTCTCATATTTTCCATAGTTACAACCGACTAGGACTGGTATGCAACACAAATAATGAGACACAAGATTGGGTCCAGGAGACAAGACAAGATTTTAATTTAATTTATAATGAATGAATTAATAACATTTTTTCTACGCGTCTCTTTTTTACAAAAAAAAAAAAGTAGATGTTACTTCACACTCACACCTAATCTATCTAATGCAGGGGTCTCCAAACCTTTCTCATTAAGGGCCACATATAAAAACACAGACAATGCTGAGAGCTGACTGAGGGCCATAGACTGGTCACCAATACAGTGAATTCATCAAATCTGCGTTATTATTACAAGTTACACTGAACCACAAGACCTTTATCCATGCTTACATCCTCAGCGGGAAACATTAAATATTTTATATGGGCTTGTTAAAGTAGATTTTCTGAAATATACAGTAAAAAGTACTGTTATATAGATAATATGGGCCAATTCATCTGGAAGCTTGAGGGCCAAGAAAACTAGGTCTGAGGGCCGCATTTGGCCCCCGGACCAAAGTTTGGGCATGCCTAGTCTAACGTATTCTATAATTGTGGAATGTTCTTGTGGCCCAAGATCTATCTATAAGATAACTATACAAACTACAATATAAAATAAGATTACTGCAGCTACTCAGGTCTTTTACAAACACTAATAGTATGTGTGTGTAAGATGAGATTATTCAGAGCATTGCAGTGTAAGAGCAGACAATCCCATGGGGCCTCTTTAAATAATGTAAACTAATCAAACTTTTATCCATCTTTTGCATGATTGAAAATAATGCTTGAATAAAACATATCCGTGCGTTCGTCTCCCGACCGTGTCCACATAAAAGTGCCAGGAGACTGACAGCTTTAAACACTTCACAACATCTGCCATTGCTTGAAAACAACTATAACCTCAATTTGAATTTTCTCCTCCTATGTTGATAAGGGGAGAATGGCTTTGTGTCGGCCAGTTCTGACACATTGATGTGACCCGACCCCGTGGCGGACTCGTGCATCGCTTGTTGACAGGCATCAGCTCAGAGCGGAGATGGAGAACGCTAACACCACCTGAGGCTTCCCTCTATCTGCAGAACAGCCCACATTCTCTCCATATGTAAATCACAGCTGCTCCCTGCCTTTGTGTGGCCAAAACTGTACAGTACACCTATACCTATACTCCTACCTACTTACCTACTTCCTGCCATGGATCTCACACAAATGAGAAGAAGAACGATTTTGCCTTCCATCAAACTGCAATTCATAGCTTAAATCTTTTTTTTTTTTTTCATATGTTGCATTGACAAAATTAAATAGATGGATATAAAACAACAGATTTTTTTATTTATTTATTTTTATCCAGACCAACCAATGTTTAACTAGAAAAATTAAGGGTGTAATTGCATTTTGTTCAGTGCTGTTTTCAGTCTTGGGAGGTATAGTAACATGTGATCAAATATCACAATGCAATGAAAGTTGCATTGTGGTAAAATGCGACTTGCATTGATGAGGGGGTAAAATACATGTATATAGTTAGTTCCCAATAGAAGTAAGATCTTAAGCCCAAGCCCGATTCCGAGCCCGACCCGACCCGACCCAAATTTTGGGCCGGGTCGGGCCTAAAATGTCAATCATTACGTTCGGGTCGGGTCGGGCTTCTCTCTAGCTGACTTTTTTAAAATAAATATATGTTTATAAAAATGTATACTAAAACAATGTGTGGATACTAAACTTAGGAATACTTGTTATAAAAAAAAATTATTTGGATAAAACAGAGAAGGCGCTGTAAGGTAATTGCTATTTAACTACTAAACAGGAGCCGCAGAGCCAGAGCACACTCTGCGCACGTGAACGCCCCCTCTTCCCCTCCGCAAGTCTGCATCTATTTTGACCTGGTATCCCTGATATGGAGCAGCAAGAAGTAAAGGATAAACTAAGCACAGGGGAACTGAAAAGGCAAACACGCACCGGCAAGAGTGAGGTGTGGAAATGCTTCAAATTGATTGTTGAAAATGCTACAGAAACTTGCGTTGGCTTCGCTGAATGTAGTAAATGTGGCGCTTTGCTTTCATACGAGAGCAAAAAGACTGGCACCTCGACGCTGAGCAGGCATTTAAACAGCTGTACTGGCAAAAGTGATGATCGTCAAACATCTATATTATCATTTGTCCCACAGACCGCACCTCTTCGCGCTAAGCAAGCCATCACAGACAAGTGCGTGGACTTTTGCTGTCAGGACCTTAGACCATTTTCAGTAGTTAGTGGCGAAGGTTTTTTATTAGTAGGCTTATTTTTACGCATGTTTAACTTTGTTTGGTTCTTTATTATTTTTTTTTTATCCTCACAAATAAAATATGAAATTTCGGGTTTGCTTCGGGCTCGGGCCTGCAAATCAAGTTAATTGGTCGGGCTCGGGCTGGGTCGGGCTTTAATACCCGCGGGCCTGGGTCGGGTCGGGCTGGATTTTTTAGGCCCGATCTTACCTCTAGTTCCCAACACCACCATCTTTAAATAAGGCTTATATATATTTAGAATAACACCACACATGGATGAAGGGCTGAATACAAACCACTAGCCAAATCATCAACTCATTTTCTACATGGAGGCCACATTTCGGGTCACATCTTTGTTAGAATACAAAGTACAAACACTAGAATCAAATGCAAATCACCAACTACTCCCTTCTTTGTTAGACGAGGTTTGTACACTATGCCTTTCCTTTATCATTCCCCACCGCTGAGCTGCTGGAAATGAAAAGCAATGCAAATACAGCCCGACTTTTAGGGGTCTTGCCGATAAAGCAAGAGGAGAGAAAAAGGGGGTAGCAGTGGGCTACACCTTCAAACTGCAACGCTTCATCTGCTCCAGTTTAGCCTTGACCGAGCCATGCAAATTATACCTGAGATGTACCGGGAGAGTGGCGCTGCGAGCTGCACAGGCGCAAAGCTGGGCAGGAAGATAGGCAAATCTCTCTGCGGGCAGGGTTAATTGGCAGAAAATATCTATAGAAAGGTTGAGGAAGAAAAAAGGTTGTTAAGTCCCACCAGAAAAAGCAGGACTATTTTGCTCTCTGTACTGTCTGTGTAGAAAATGCCAACGCAGCGGTTTGGGGTTTCTCGTGTTGTCATTTGGCTAGAAGGCGTGAAGATTTTCTAGTGCTGAGCCAGGTACAAGGCACGATTCAGCTCTGTCTGGTCAGATCTGCATTACATTCACTTTCCTCAACACGTTTATGGGTGTTCTCCATAAACGGTAGATCCTTATTGTGTTTGTATTGTGGATATACTCCCAGGACACCAGCCTTGAGACAGAAAAGCAGAAATTAGAATGTGCAGCAAAAGTAAACAATGAAAGATGAAAGCTTGTTCTGTTTGTGATGTATTTAATCACGGAGCTGTTTCTTCTTGAGATTGTAATTCTGTGTGTATTTATTTATTTGAAGATCCCCAGTCTATACAAGTGCAAAAATGACTCTCGGGGTCCGCTATTCGCGTTTAACTTCTTCCAGCTAGAGTAGAAGTACAGCAGTGGACAGGGAGCAACGAGTGGGATCCAGTCATTCCTAAGCTATGACTCCCTGATTTGACTCCCTAAAGATTCTCAGGGGGTCCCCAGGGGTTATTAGAAAAGAGGTCCAAACTAGACTGTGTGAATTTTAATGAAGGGACGGCATGTTAATTTCTTCTATAAAGTATTTATTCATTGTTACTGTTCTATAACATCTTTATAAACCCAATAATTATTATGGTTTCCTCATAAGAGAGTAGCTTCTCAGGTGGGAGAAAGATGTTAGGGGTGTCAATGTATCCATGGGTGAAATAGAGGTCACTGGGAGAAGGTTGGGAACCACTATTTGACACTATTACAGTAGATTCAGTCACAACCTCTTTGGGGACACCAGCAGTGCGAATCACACTGCTAGTTTAACAGCAGTGATTTTAAGTATCTTTTTTGTAGATTTTTGGTACATGTTACATAAGCAGCTCTGGAGGTAAAAAATAAATCTGCTATGTGCAGTCTTCACCTCATTAGAAATAGTTTTATTGTACAATAATCATTAAACAATGATTGTTATGCAAGTTGTTGTTAGCTTTAATGTAACATAAACTCTGCTCTCATCTGTGAAAATTGCTTATAAACCCATTAAGGTGAATAATTAGAGTGTGTGGAATGAACAAGTTAAGTGAGGAATAACTTAACACACTAACCCTAACCCTAACCCTAACACTTTAAAATGCTGTTTTCCACATATTTAAGGTGGTGAATATCAGGTACAGTGCCTGATATCTTCAGTTTATCCCTGCTTTAGCCCTGTCATTTTGTATAATCCATCTTGCCTCTAGAGACAGTGTACAGATAGCCTAGTTTGCCTTTACAGGTTTTGATCAGCCTAGTCGTACACAGTTATCATCTAAATGTCACCTTAAACACTTAAACCTGAGTGCTTCCTATTTACCCTGTCATTGCCCCCCCCCCCCCTCGGGCTCGCAGTACAAGTCTTTATGTGGCGTGACTGCTCCATGCTGAGTTGGAAGGAAGAGAACGCTATTAATGTAAGTTTCAGGTCAAAAGGCAAAGGAGCGCGATGACCCGGTAACAGGTCAGGAGGAAATGGCTCTGCTTCATTTCCTACGATGATGGATAGTGGATTTGGTTTGGCCACTGACTCCTCGAACACATAAGAAAACACAGCGAGGGAGAGAGGAAAAATGTGAACAGAATTGAAAATGGTAGGTTTCTCATCAGTCTTCACCTGAGGTTCAGCTTGATCAAAAGTGCAGCTAGAAGTGCAGCTAGCATGTAGACACCAGTGGTTATCTTTTCAGAAACATCTAGCAACATCCTAATGTAATAGTGGCCAAAAGCATCATCTTTGATGCCTGTCCCAAGCTCAAAGAAATAATTTAATGAGAAGCTTCAGGTAGTAAATCTCTGGAAAACAAGTTTGAAGTTTGGTTCCTAATGATTATAATGTAATCGGTGTTCTTGCATTGTTACTGTTGTATCTTAGAAATAATTTTATTGCATGCTTTATTATATATTATTTGTACTTTTCCATTGATGCGATCTGACTTCCTGCAGGTCAAGTTTGTAGAGTGATCTTGATCTCAACAGGTAACCCAATTTCATGGCATATTCAGTGCATATTGTCATTGTGTCTTTAAGCATGACACTTCTCACACCTTGCTGCAGATTGGCAGCCTCATTTACATCAGTTCACCCCAGAGCAACTGTGGTTACATGTTCCTAATATCAGATGTGGGGTGAATGCATATAATGCAATGTAAAGTGCCTTTTGTGGTCAGAAATGCAGCATATGATTTAAATACATATTATTTAATGAAAATGTAAATGTATGCAGTGATGCGCGGTATACATTCATATTTCTATAAAGGTTATCAATGTTTCCTTGCCCCACTCCCATTAGCAGTTTGTATAGGGGATGATTCCTCATAATGGGTCCATTGTTGTGGTTCTTTCCTGCATTCAGCTGCTAGTTCTTTTTAGTACTGTTGTCATACGTTTTTTGCACATTTTTGTGTAGAATATACTATGAAGAAAATTAGGTGGATCAAACATGGCTGCTTTCAACTTTCAACAAAACAAGTTTCATCTATAGATTAATACAACCATTTGGTTTTGCCCTTTAGAAAATAACATAGTTAACAAATGATACTCACATTCTATCTCCTCCCGTCTAGACTGAGAGCTTGAGTTTACATAAGGGCTTGCATTGCCTTTTTAAATCAGAGGATTACAGAACATGAGACGGGAAACTCATTGTAATTTAAATAAGCAAGTTCCACGATCAAAGAGTGGATTTGCTGACTTAAGAAAGGTGTGACATTATTAACATTCTAATAAGGCAAACTCACCGTATAGAGAAAATAAATTATGATTATATAATATTGTGGGGGGAAATACCAAAGTAGTGATTTAGTTTTTTACTGTGCCTTCAGCTTATGTTAGACATTCATGTAAAACATGTAATGGCAGTTATGCTCCATGTATCAAGTAGTGATGACATGACTTACAATACTTGACTTTCATGCATAAATAACACACTAGGTAATATCAGGTTCGGCCCCTACATGTGATGAATAACCGTGAAGGTATTATAGGGACTAAAGGTCAAAATTTGTCCTTGAGCTATGACTTGACACAATGCATTGTCCAGTGATGTTCATGTTGCCGTCCTATATTATTTTTCAATAGATTACATTTTCTGTAGATTCAAGGTTTAGTTTTCTTTTCATACCTGACAGTTTCAACGACTCATCACCGGTCTTCCTCAGAGTAGTCACGTGATCAGCTGCTTTAAACAGTTTTTGGCATTGTCTTCCTAGCAGTGAAGACAAGATGACAGCGCCATCTGCAGTCCGACTTCTTAAGGACAATATCCCACGTGTGCGAGAGTAAAAAGGCCCCCTTTTCCCGGTTTAAAGCAGGGACAGAGGACAACAAATGTTGTCGCTGGATTAGTAAGGCAATTGAAATATGAAAATGTGCCCATAGGACAGTGATTTCCTGACTGCTTGTTTCAACCTAAATTTACAGTTTAAGTTAACATTGTTTTACATTAAATATAATCCCAAACCCTATCAATTACAGAGTTGCACCTAATGTGGTATGGACTATGATTTTTATGTATGTATTATTTGTATATATTGTATTTGGAAGCCAACAGCAAACTTTCATAAGGAATCTAAATCTAAATAGGTCTATGCTGTACACACCAACATGCATGTTGACAGTCTCTTCCTTAACATGCTTTAAACTTTGAAATTTACTTTATCACTTTTAATAACCTTTAACGGACAGCATACTAATGCAACAACTGAAAAAAGTGTAATTGAGCCATGTTTAGAGTAAACTAAAGAATAATAAGAGGGAATGCTGGTAGAGATGCATCCTGGTAGAGCCTGCAGCATAGGATCTTGTGGGTAGAGGAACATCCCTCTAGAGACCATAAAACCACTTCTGACCTCAACGACATGAATTAAAGATACAACAGAGTTCTAGGCCCAGATTTACATGAAAATAACAGCATTCAAGGGCTTGTTACATTTTGAATGATGGTTGGCTGTTAAAATGCTTTTGAATCTTCAGTTGTAAAACAGAATAGAGGGAGAAAATTATCAATTAGCTGGTGGGGGAATCTTAACTGTGAACTTTATGCCTCATCAATGATGGAGGGAGACGGGGATCTGTGTGTGAAAGTAAAGACTAGATAGAAATTGGTAAAAAAAAAACAATATAATGTGTGCAGCTGTTTAATTATTTTGTCTGTGGCCTTGCAGTGAGGGTGCTTCACCTGTTGGCGCTCAGTGAAAACACGTTTATTTCCTTGTTTGGTACATTGTTTTGGTGAAGTCAGAAGTTCATGTTGACAAGGCTGCTCATGCTATTAGTTTGTAAAGAGCAGAGCAAAACCCATCAATGCTGTGTGTGGCAAGTTATTATTTCAGTTTATGCACAACAGTTTGTTAGTAAAAATGGTTGAATTTTAATAAATATTTTTCCCACATAAAAACACAGAATCTTCAGAAGAAAGCTCCAAATAAAAACATTCCTTTTTCAAATAATGCTGACAGTTACCAATAATTACATGCTCTGTTAATTCCAATTATGTATATCAATAAGCTACATTATTCCAGCCATTTACTCTCATTTATCCAGGCTTGAGCAACTTGATTTCTTGTGATCAGATTTCACTATAGCAATTAGTTAAAGGTTCCCTATGTAACTTTGATACCTACATGACTCCATGGATATGTTATTGCTTTGTCTGGAAAGTTCCATAGTATGGTGTTATATTTAATTATCTCCATCGAGAAAAACAGGTGATGTTATCAGGCCAAGTTGCATGTCAGATCTGGTGGAAAGACAACCCTGGTCACAGTGAGTTTTTCACAAATACTAATGTAAAATAGATATGTTTAATACCGCACTGTGGAACATTTCCAACAACATAGTAATATATCCACGGAGACCAGAAAAGTTATATAGTAAACCTTTAAAATAAAGGAGGTTTTCCAAGACATTTAAATTCATTGACATGTGCCAGCATCCTATTTATTGTATGGATAAAGATTAGAAATAATTGTATAGTGAATCTCAACATAATTAAGACATTTTCAGGTTATTATTATTGTTTTGAATAGTGCTTTCATTGTCTGTTTTCTTCTGTGTCTCAGATTGTGATGTTGTTTACAAGTCTGATAATTACTGAACAGGAGACATTTCATTTAAGTGCATGTAGAGGTGTGTATAGGTTTGTTTTGTTTCAAGCCCACTGACTCCTTGACCTCATCATTTCATGTGTTTTGGCTTTAGTTTTAGAGTCATTTTGTTCCAATGTGACATAAGGCAGTAAGCAAAAGGCATTTCTACCACTGGGACAGTCCTACTGAAGTTGTTACCTTGTTTTGAAAAGACTAAAAAGAGTCCATTTTGAGCCACAATGGAAGGTGTTGTACATTCACATTATAAGGGACATGGGAATGGCTGGCAGAGCTAATATAGTGATGTGCTTTGTTATGCGGCGGTAGTCCCAGGCTCTCAGCTCTAAACAGATGGGATCTCTCCCACAGGATCAGATAAAAGGCGTCCATCTCCAAGTCTGCAGAGCATGGCACATCCAACAAAGACTGCATCTTTAAGCTGTGCCATGAGCAGGCGCGCACACAAAAGAGCTTCACTTTAAATGGATGTGGCAGAGCACACGCCGTGATGATGAGGTTAAACGCAAGCATCAGTCTTTAAAGGCAGAGTAAGCCATTCTAATCCACTGCACACTTAAACTATCTCCTCATTAATGCTTAGCTAGCTAATGTGTTTTTTAATTAGAAAATAAGGCAAAACAATAAGATTAGTCAACACCAGTGTGCAATGTGCAATGAGATGAGCTGGAATAACAAAAATAAAAACAACTAAAAACAATTACATTACTGAAAACCTAATTGTTTGGGTATGTGAATCTCACAAAGCCTACTATCAATGTGGGATTACTGGGAAATAATTGCTGTACATCATACTAAGTGTGCACTGCATTCCAAGCAGTGAACCAATGGTTACTCCACCTTTAAGGCTGGATGGACCACATACTGTACAATCAGATCTTATTATTGTAAGTTATTACTGTAGACAGTGTAGAGTAGGACTAAATTATGCATTCTTGACCTGCATCACCTGACTCTCATTATATTATTAAAATCCCTTGAGTTTGCGTACCATTGCGTACATCTATAAATACATGTATAACACCATTAGACAGTAAGTGGGAGCTGCCAGACCATGAGGACATTCTCTGCACTCTCGGCACCTGTCCTGTTTGTGCCTCTCTCCTTCAGTCTGCGGAAGCCCCTCCCTCCAGAGAGCACAGCCACAGAGCTGACACGGTCCCTGCGCCCCCCGTCCCGTTCAGAGGGGCGTCCTCGCACCCACATCTCGGGGTCATCACTCAGCTCGTAGATAGAGCCGTCCTCTACACTGTGCTCCAGAGACTCCAGGGACGACTGGGACACCTCGTCACCCTGAGCTGTTAATGGTCGTCCGGGCAACCCTGAAGTGGAGCGCAGCCTGTACTGGAGGAGCACGCCACGGCCCCTACCTTTGGCTTCTCCCTGGTTTGAAGAGGCCTGCTGGAGCGACTCTTGAGAAGACGAGTCAGTGCGCTCGTCTCCTCCACACGCAGAGTCTGGCCCGTCACACCAGGAGTCCCTCTTCAGCAGCTCAGGAGACAGGGAGCTGCAAGCCGACACCAGGAAGTCCACAGGCCCACAGTGCGCATTCAGAGAAATCATCCCTTTTCCTGTCCCACAAATGTACAACCATCAATTAACAATACCTTGTCTTTACATAAGACAGAGGACAAGGCAGGCAATTTACACCAGATAAAATTAGAAATCTTTTAATTGTCTTCAGCTTGCTGCTGCAGACGTTTAACAAACACTAGGAGTCAAGAACGTGGTGTTCTTTACTGGTAATTAGTCTGTTTTAGAATACATTTTAAGGCCTTATTTCAGTTTCTATTACTTACATTTTTGGTATGGTTTTGCCCCATTATTAATTAAGTTATCATTTATGGTTGTGGTACTACTACTAAGCATTTTGTCTTTTGTCATTGTCTTCCAAGTTAGTTCCAGGTAATAGTACAAAGTAGGTAATTAGGTAAAATAAGTTATTTTTAGAGAAAACAGATTTGAATCCAATTCTCATCATGTGTCTTTGACTCTTCTGACTTCATTCAGACTGTGACTGTGTTAATTACTGTTGCAGGTTATTTACATTTACATGTTGTTCAATAAAGTGAGTGGCAGTAAAAAATGGTCGTGCAGATGCAAGGGGAAATCTAATGACCTCATTCAGCCCAAATAATAAACAAAACGCTGCCAGGCACTTTTTAAATTACCCTAGAAGAATATTTTCTATATATATAGCATACTGTATGATTGCTGTGTTGCTGACTTGGAACTCATTGCTGTGATTCTTAGTGCCACAAGGAAAATGTGAAGTGTGACCCCAATAATGGGCAGAGCAGAGTAATTTTCTATCATAAAGAACCACTTTGCTTCGCTTTTGACCTCTGGAGAGGCCGGTCTCACACACAGATGCTTCCATGGGACCATACCTGTTATTTTGGGGATGCCCTCCAATTTGGGAACAGGTAGAGTGACAATTAGACCTTGAGCAGTGCCCACCCATAAGAGACCCTGGCAAATAAGCAGGCTTGTGACTCGCATCTTTTGGCCTGAAACATAAAACCAAACGCAAATAAATTATTACCTTCACAATCACTGGATCAGGGTAAAGTAACCAAGACAGTATGCTCTCTTGAGATAGTTATTTCAAGAGTGCAGACAGCAAAACACATTTATAGGAAAATGGGTTTCTGAAACCTTAATTATCTGTTGAATGCCATCCAAATCTCAATAAAAGTTGGCCTGTGTTTGTGCAAAGCTTAAACTCTGATCTGCGTTTGACAAGCTTAGCACACACACAGCACAAGCAGCCAGGGGTCCACATTACATAAGTTTATGAAATATTGGATTTGTCTCACTGCCGTTGACATAGTTGAAAGGAAAAATAAGGTTAAATTATTTTGAAATGCAAGCCTTGCATCCCCCTCAGCAGAGAGAATTTTAAACATAATGAGGGCAAACAAGTAATGTTGATAACTTATTAACTAACATTCTGTTCTCAACTTTTAGTTCTTGAATAAAAATGTTTACTTGGGCTTGCAGGAAAATGTGAGAGGCAACTATAAAAGTCAACACAACTAACTCCAGACACACATCAAGCTGATGTCTACGGATAGCAGAACACAGTACTGAGTGGCAGTTTTTTTAAAATACACTGCCTGGCCAAAAAAAAGTCATCACCAAAAAGAGGTCACACACTAATATTTGGTTGTTCCGCCTTTAGCTTTGATTATAGCACACATTTGCTGTGGCATTGTTTCGATAAGCTTCTGCGATGTCACAAGATTTATTTCCATCTAGTGCTGCATTAATTTTTCCCCAAGATGTTGCATTGATGATGGTAGAGTCTGACTGCTGCACAAAGCCTTCTCCAGCACATCCCAAAGATTCTCAATGGGGTTAAGGTCTGGACTCAGTGGTGGACAATCCATGTGTGAAAATGATGTCTCATGCTCCTGAACCACTCTGTCACAATTTGAGTCCGATGAATCCTAGCATTGTCCTCTTGGAATATGCCTGTGCCATCAGGGAAGAAAAAATCCATTCATGGAATAACCTGGTCATTCAGTATATTCAGGTGTCAGCTGACCTCATTCTTTGAGCACAGACTGATGCTGAACCTAGACCTGACCAACTGCAGTAACTCTTAGTTAAATCCAGGTGGTGACTTTTTTGGCCAGGCAGTGTACCTCAATATATATATACATAAATAAATACAAATTGAATGCAGAGCTTTATGTGTAGATAGCAGCTAGGCGAAAAAAAAAAAACATTTCTGAGCACTGATGCTTTGTATGCAGGACAATACAGGATGTTTACACAGCTTATCTTAAGGGAAAATCAAAACATTAAAAGCACATAAAAGATGATTTTGCATAATATGACCACTTTAAACATAAGTGATTTCACCTTTTACATATGTGTCTGAAGGGACTAATGTTGCACAATGCTAAAACATAATAATGTAAGTCTGAGTATATTTCCTGAAGGTATAACTTAGAACTGTATTAGTGTAATGGATACTGGCACATTCACTGAATCCTCTTGACACATTGAACATAATCACTTTGCAAAATAATTGAATTACAGCAGTATTTCATATTATCCCAAATATGTAAACGGATACTACATGTTTGCTCTTTGTCACTGTAAGATTAGACCTCATTTACATGTCACTGTGACATCATCAGATCAGGAGTCTCTGCAGACAGAGAAGCAGGAAGCAGAGCCAAATGGTAAACAGAACAGCAGATGGGTTGACACAGCGACTATAGCGGGGTCACAATTTGCTTGCCTTCTGCGCTTTCTTAATACTGTCTGCCACCTGCTCACAGAGTCTATTTGTACTTTGACTAGAGGCTGGAAATGAAGGAGTGATGCCTGATGCGGACACCCACTCTATAGATATAGCTTCTTTATCAGGACTCAACAGTCATAATGACAATGGCACTTGAGGAGGTGCATCTTAACTCCAGCATCTCACACCTCTAGTTTATCCCCATAGCAAGCTCTGGTGTTAAAAAAGAGTGTTGTCTCTAAAGATAAATTCTTACTTCCATGTAATATGTCACAGAAAGAAAGTTTACTTTGGAGTAATATTTTTGCACCCGGAGGACGCTGCTATTAAAGGCATTAGCGGAGAGGAGATCAGCAGTTTCGCCTGCTTCTGAAACTTCACTGCTGTTTACAGCCAGTATAATTCCCGGTTGAGGAGAAATAGTTTTTAAAGGAAAGGATTAGGGGCTGTATCATTACTGCTTGTCCTATAGTCAAGAAAAAACCTAAAGGAAAAAGGCAGCCATTGATAAAAGAAAACTATTACTATTTTATGAAGCACATCTGTACAGCATCAAGGGATGGTCTCTAGTGAGTTCAACAAATCACAACGCAACTCAAAGCTCTTTCTGCTTTTAACCCCCTGAAGACATGAACCGATCAGCAGCTTTCCCCCCGGATCTCCCCGCGGGGCCGCTGTGCCGGGCTGCCACCCTGCCTCAGATGTGTTGCATATTTCAGCAGGAGAGGCAGAGCTGCGAGAGGAGGACCTGTGGGTCACCAGCTCTCCGCAGATAGTATGGCCCTGGATTTATAACTCTATCAAGAAGCATTTCCATGAAAAGAAATGTGAACTTTGAAAGAGAATTGAAAGGGAATTATATATATATATATATATATATATATATATATATATATATATATATATATATATATATATATATATATATATATATATATATATATATATATATATATATATATATATATATATGAGACAGATTCTTTAAGAAAGAAGGCAAAAGGGCAAAATGAAGACCCAATAATTGATTTAATTCATTAATTTGACTTGACACAACTGTGGTTAAATCTATGCTCAAATGATAAACCAGTTCGACCAGTTCGATTTGTCTGGGCAAATCTAAAAAGAAGGAAGCTTTGCAATTCTCTCCAGCACTGTGCTCAAGGTTTCCCTTAATAATGAACACACCGTGCAGTGAAGCTATGAACACACTTTTCATTCTTCTAAAGAATGGTGGAGCTAGGGATGTCCCTCTTTTATTTATAAGTGAATGAGGAAGCCATCATGCTCTATTTACAGCTTGGTAACTGTTCAATCAGGCTGATGAAACTCTGTTCTCAGAGTCAGTCTATGCAATGCTTTTCAGAGATGAGGATATCAGTGCAGAAGAATATCCATTCACTGAACCAGACCTGCTTTAAGAATGCAACTTTAAAAAGGCCCTATTATACATTATGTTATTGGAGTTATGTTAAAAATATAAATAAATATAAATATAAGCTGAAAAGAGAAAACACTGCATCTGTGCCAGTGAAGCAAAGGGGAAAAGTACCTGTAGCGCCTGAACATTAAATAAAAGGCAGTGTTTCCATGGGAACCTCCAGTTTGAAAATCTTTACTGCTGCCATTTCACTGCTCCTCAACCACTTTATTTCATTTTTATTAATTCCTCCTTTTCACTCGTGGCTCAGTTCTGGTGAGCACTTGAGATGGATACTTATACAGGTGAGATCCATGAACAAAATAATATGCTGCTACAGACAGCACCGTCACTGGAACCTCTGCCACCTCCTCTGTCCCTAGTGCTGGCAGATGGCTTCAGCAGAGGTTGGGGTTGTCTCTGTGTGAGGAACGTACCAGTGTTGAGCAGTGTAGAGCGCATGGAGATATTGATTTCCTGCAGAAGCTCCAGCGTCTCGGTGTGAAAGAGGCGAATGGAAGAGCCTTCAGAAAACGCCATCCACACACCCCCGCCCACCTGCACCATGTGGGCCACACTCACCATCGGGTCAGGGTGCACTTCAAACCTCTGAAATGGAGCAAAGAAGTATTACTTGACATTCATTATTACTTGACATGTGTAAGCAGTATATATCATAAGGTTATTATAAGGGTTAGAGATGAGAGGTTAAGGTTAAGGTACACTATATTGCCCCCCGAAACAAAATTCCTTCTCTCCATTTGACCCATCCTTAAATGCCACTGGAGTAACCTGTCAGGACCAGCCATGTCCAAATCTTGACCTATGCTTGTTTAGGAGTACCTTAGCTAGAGGATTTTACCTGTGCAACATGTAGGTTCAGTGAATAACAGAAGAATTACATATTTTCTTAACACTTTTAACATGTATAACTTAATGAGCTAAATTAAGATACTTGTAATTGAATGGAATGTACACGTTTTTACAACTTAAATATGATGTCATATGTGTATGAATTCCAGAGCTTTCTCATACTGATGCCTATGTGACTAATGCTTGCTGGAGATTTTCAGTTCATGAGGTTACAAACACAGTACAAAGACTTAACATGAGCATATCAGATCTAGAGGAGAGTAGTAATATCCCTCTGTGTTTGGTTAGAACTACATTTGAATCTTCTGTAAATAAAGTGCATCCTAATTTTGTCTTTTACTTTCTGATGCACGGGGCATGTTTTGCAGCATTTCTCTGGCTGCAATGTTTTATGAGCACAATGGGAAAAAGGAGTTTGGGGTGACGAGTGTTAATGAGTAGCTCTGTGTAAATGCAATGAGCCTTATCATGGGGACACACGCAGCCCCCCGGTCCAAGGCGTGACTGGGGCTGGTTTGGGAACCATCTTGGAGCCCCTATCAGTGTCACTGCACCAGCCCGAGCGATTAGTCAGCCAGTGAAGATGAGAGGCACACCCAGCTCCTCAACATGAGTGCACTGGCGGATTACCACCTGTTAGTGCGCCCTTGCCAACGGGCCCTTCTTTGTTTGAAATTAGGGAAAGAGACGAGAAGTCTTTGATGTGTGTGTTTTTTCCTTTACAAATGAATTCTCAGCTGCAGATGCATGCTCCGTCTGGGAGATGGTGGCTAACAAACAGAAGGTATCTGTAATAAAAGTGCAAATTTCACCTTCAGTCACTTACTGCTATTACTTAACGCTATAGGCGCACTGGGAGCTCGCCTGGGAGATTGTGTGCCCTATATAGAGTGAGTTAGACTTTACAAGGCCATTTGCTCACCTGCCTCTCAAACTTGCATGCTGTCAAAGTCTATTCAGTTGTTTTATATGCAAGAGTGGAAACTTTCATACATTTAGTGTTTCAGAAAAAAAACCTCACACATGCCTACATAAAAAAAACGAAAGTAAGTATTTACTTTTAATATATTTAAAGTATTACATATTTACTCTGTTTCCTGTCTGACATTATTGAATACCATGCCTGTCATGTTTATAGTTACATGGATTTCCTTTCACCCTACTAGCCATAATGAATATTGTATTGTATTCTCTTACAAATGACTTTGCCTGAAATGATCCTCAGACCATTGACTAATTACTGCAGCAAGCTCACAAAGTAGGAAAATACATCAAGTCATGGTAAAATGTGCATTAAAAACACAGGATGACAGAGTGAACCATAATTACTCTGAGTCACAGTTTCTGTACATACTTCAGTAAATGCGCTCTGAGTCATTGTGTAACATCTAATTACTGTACTTACCGGTTGTTACATATTGAGTTATTTTGTAGTAATATGGCTACTTTACATTTTTCTTAATGACAGGTATTTGTAGTGTAGTGTAAAATAAAGTATTATCCTAAAGGGTTTAGTCTAGCTCTTTACTATTAGATGCAGACAGCACACAGCGGTCTCATTTTCATAAAGTGTTTTATCAGCTGTGACACTGGTGGACAGCATGTTAGCTGTTGTTAGAAGAAACACCAGTCTGACCTTTAAAAGTTGTGAAAAGCACTTATATCTCATCACTGGGAAGAATTAGGAAGCTAAGAATGTGCTAGGAAAGTGATAAATTAGTGTGGACCATTGCAAATAGTTTAAACCATTCTATTTTTCACATTTTAAAAGACAAAAAAACAAAAAAAAAACAAAGAAAAATCAGGTACAGTGCCTTTAATTTGTTATTAAAGGTCTACTTAAACTGTTACTCTACCAAACCTGAACTTATACTCCAAGTACAGCTGACTCTATGTACACTGTGGAAACTGTGTACAAAAATAAAGTACGCAGGGTAAATGAAACATGGTCTGTGTCAAAGAGAGGATAAGGACGAGCCACAACAGTTGGCCCGAGCCAGCCACCTGCTATTAGGCTGCTAAATCCAGCTATGCTTACAGAGATGAGCTGTTCACTGGAGCCTGACAGTGGTAATGTGCCCTTTACACTCAACTCAGCAGTGTTGCACCAAGCATCAGTATCCCAGTACAGGTCTACCAGCAGAGAGAGGGGAGAGGACAACAGGTAGCGCCACAAACACTACATCTGCTCTAAATAGCTCATTAGGCCTTCATTACGCCAACTGACAAGGTGTGTCTGTCCTCTGGCCAGGTCCCCCTCCCCATGAAACAAACAGACAGAGTGGAGTGGGTGAGTGTGGATGTGTGAGTGATGGAGGAGAACAGGTGGAAAGAGAAAAAGTAATAGAAAGAGGAAGGAACAAGGAGCTGCCAGTCAGGAATGATCAGAGTCTAGATGCCCATGTGAGTCCAAGGCAGTTAAGGCTGCGCTGTTTGGGGACGTCTCTAGTGGAGGAGTTAGCGGAGCAAGCTAATAACGCACAGCTCACCAACACTCTATCAATGCCACAAGGATGTGCGACGCACCAGTAACTCTCCAACTAGTGCTACACATGAAGAGGCTTTTGAGTTTTCTCTGTACACAAACCCACATACCTTTTTGGAAAATTTTCTCCACTCTGAATAGCCTCAGAAGACTGTTTAACCTTAACATAGAGTCTCATAAATAATGGCTAAAATAAATTGCACTAGCTCCAAACAGCTTCAAATACACTGCTGGAGGTCCCTCCTCTGCTCAAATGTTTTCAATGGGAGCAATTTCAAATATTACAGTGATAACACACTGTAATGGGTCTTGTTAGTACTATTAGACATTTTTATTATACAATTAACTGCCATTTCTTGCAAGTATTGGCATGGCAACATATTATGGCCTAATTTGGATGACATAACAGTACTAACCCTGACCTTGTATGCAGTTAAATGTTTTATTATATCAACATTTAAAGGCCAGGTTTTTCCTAGGGCAGTGAGTGGGTAAAATGGTGTAGCCGCTGGCACTGGGCTTGCTGTGACATATTCAGCATTCTCTATGGGCCAAATCAGTGTAATCATTAGTAGGAGCGAACATGGACCTCTGCTCTCTCCTTGCAACATTTCAGCTGCTGCACTTTAGGGAATATGAGGCTGCTTCGGTATGTAAGCTGAACATGTTAACATATGAGTACGTTATGAATGTTTATTTTATTTACACATATTAAAGATGCTTTATAGTTAACTGCAGTACCAGGAAAAGTGTATTTTTATAAGTAGTGTAGATGAGAATTTGTTTTGAGGTATTATTTCCTTTTCCTCTCAGCCTGCTAGCATATGAGTTTACAAACAGACTGGGTAATTTTGGATGTATTTAGGCCTGTCACAATAACTACTATATTGACTCAACATTCAATATATGAAAGCTGGAGTAATATATTTTGGGGCTCAGTATTTATGGTCTGTAAATTTTCTTTGTAAAAGTGGGGACATTTTTGGTGTTTTTGTTGTAATACAATTACATTTGAGCTGTAAAATGTTGAATAAATGACTTTGATGGCTAATTATTGACAAATAATAGTAGAGTTATGTTCTGTTAAGTGCAGCTAATGCCTTTTAATGACACAGTCGGTTTAAAAATGATTTATTGGCATTATCCTGCATTAATGTTATTGTGTCAAAAAGCGAATTTCAATATTATCGTTTATTGCAGTATTTCTCTGTACCAATATATCGTGCTTCAAAACTGTTATTGTAACAGGCCTAAATGTACTGAATATGTTGAGCTTGAACTGGTTTCAGAAAGAAAAGAAAATAGGTAAGTAAGATAAGTAAGATATACATTTCTACAAAGCATATTTTTTATTCATCCATATATTTAAGCATGATGATATATTGTGTTTTGGCTAATAATTGTGTTTACATATGTGCTATCAAAACACCTAATCTTTATTTTTCAGCTCTGGAGGAGAATATGTTTGTTATGAATGATAATATTTCACATATGCATACTTGTCTGTCACTTCCCAGGAAATTTCACTTTGGATGTTTTTGTCAGGACTATAATTTTCTTGTAGTCCCAGAAGAATGGGCTGTGAGCATAATCAAACAGCACGAGGAGCAGAGAATAAAAACTTATTTGTGTTTATCCTCCCCTGGGTTTCTTTTACCTGAATATTTGGAATTTACATTGATATTCGTGAGGCCCGACTAGGTTGACTCCAGAAATTAGTGGTGTTAAACATTCAGCAAAGTATGAGGTGAATAAATGAAAAGGGCAGCAGTTCTGACATAAGATCTTATATAACCACAGGGCAATAAGAATGGACAAGCGTTACGGAGAAAACTAGTTCAGACACTTTGTACTTTGAGTGACAGAAGATATTATTCATTCTTCATATTCCTGTTAGGGGTCTGGGGAATGCAATGTAATAAAATGTACTAAATATGCTTATGAGTTAATACTGCTGCCAGATACTGCAATAACGTGCTTACTTTATTTTCACTTATGACAAAACAGGGTTTATAAAGTATAGAGGAGATGTTTTACTGGATGTCCTAATAATTAAATTGTTGTAATATCATCACCATTGTGGCAATATTGAGAATATAAGAAAATGCAAACTTTCTACAAGACTTGTGCATGTTCATAGTAATAAACAATATAATATGTTATGTATTATTGCAAACTTGTTCTGCTGCCAATCCTGGAGACGGGAACACTTACTTGTAGGAGAGATATTGGTTCTCAATGTGACCTTATGAATGAATAAACATGTTGACATACAGCCATGACATTATGTATCATCACCAGGTATGCTGCATTATACCTCTGAAAAATCCCTCTCCTCTCTGTACACACGAACGGCCCAAAGCAGCTATTGCCCCCTGGAGGACATATTAGTAAGGAAGTATTAGTAAGGAAGACAAGGTTAGCTGAAGAAGTAACCAGAGTTGACTTGTTTGACCTGTTGAGCTCTGCGGGAGAAAGAATGAACCAAAACGAAGCCACTGTTCTGGTGTGGCCATTGGACTGATTAAGCCTCTGTCTCAGGAGGGCCAGAGAAGAGCACCTCCAGGCAGGCTGTACCTTAAGACACTTATCAGACACTTTTACATCATTTATAGTGCTACTACAAAAGCTTAGAAGGTAAGGTCTCCATTTTAGTCTGGGTTTATAAATATTACAGATAAAGTTTAAATTGTATTTTAGAATTCAGTATTTAACATAAACCATGCCAAAAAGGATAGGTACAGTCATTATACCATATGAGTGAATAGACATTTTAACAGTGATATTACCCATTTTTTTTTAGCTTTCTAATAAGAACCTTTTACTCTCCACACAGCGCGATCAATGACAGAATAATAATTAAACAATTGTGTGCTTTTCAGCAACAAAAATCAAGGCATCCATTAGAGCCCCCAAAACAGACTCCTCAACCCTTTTAGACCCCACAAATACATCTCTGTGGTAAAAAAGAAACTAATATCATTTGCAATATGTGCAATTACTTTATTTTAGTAAAGGGAGATGGAATGATTTCAATAAACACTGTGTGCTAGTGAGTTTGAGTTGTATTCTGTGTAAAGATGAGGAAAAAAAAAAAGCTTTCACAAGTTTTGGTTCTGTCTTTTAAATGCCACCTGGCAGCTCTGACAATAGCCAAGGATTTGTGGTAGCTTTATTCAGAAAGGACTGACACGTCTCTGTATGAAACCCAAAACACTTTACTGCTGCGCTCTGTCAATATAAAAGATTTTACATAACAACAACTATTCAGAAAATTAGGATGCACCCACTTTACACTCAAAAGCTTGTCATACCACGTAGGACTGACAGCAAATATAAAGTATACCAATAATATGATAGTGATAATCATCATGTGATGACCAACGTTAACAAATATGCATAAACCACCTTGTAACCATGTTTATCTCTTCTTATAGTATACTAACGATTTACAAGTCAAATATATCATGATGTTTGATAAATAAATGTGGCATAAATGTGCCAACACTTTCTCTCATCTTGTGTTAACCTGGAGACTGAAGTTGGAGGAGTTCATGACTGTGACGGTATTCCCACTGCTCGCCCACACATTTTCATCCAGCACCAGCAGTGTCTGTACCGGCTCTGATCCCAAACTCACCGACCGGCATGGCTCTGTCTCCCAAAGGTCATCTGCCACAAAAGGAAAAAAAATAAAAAGATATACTTTACATAACTAATATGTAACATTTTACAAAAGCATGCCAGGAGGGCTTCTGACAATTCACTGGCTATGTTTACATGATATAAAATAATCCGATCTGATTTCTGGAGTTACGAGATTATTTAAATGCCATGTTACAGTTAATGTGAGTAATAAGATCTATTTCTGATTGTTCACAATGCACAGGTCTTGATGAGGAAAATGCTGCAAAAAGGGCAAACTAGTCAACTCAGAGTTGTTGAATGCAAGAAATTACAGTGTAGAAATTAAAGTGTAGGTTTCCTTTTTTTAAGCTAAAGAGAAAAAAATGGATGAGAGCCAATATAAACTACAGCTCAACTTAATAGTGTGTTCAATACCAGTGGAAATGCTCACAGTGTGCTGAGCCATAGAGGGTGCTGCCACCCACATGCTAATAAGTCAACATAAGAACACTCTAATCCACTTTAGAACTTCTCTAACAAACAGCCCTTTTCTTTTTGTTTTTCCGTTTTGCTTCATCAGTGTGAAAATTAAGTATTTTTTAATCAAGGAATACACGCAGCAGCAACACAATATACAGTACATTACATAAATATTAGTGTTTTGAAGCCAAATTAGAGAGGAGAGTACATCCAGCCATTCAATTAACATTTTAAGTTGATTCCTGCCTTTTTATAAGCAGGCCCCAACAGTGTCATCTGACTATGGTGGGTTAATTGCTTGGCATGTTATAAAGGTCATTTTGACACCTTTTAAAATTTCACTTGTGGTGTAAATGCCCCCCGCTGGTCTCTTTTTTCCACAGCAGCTTTTCCAAACCTGCGCCAAATACAATGGGATCCAGTATGCCTTCCAAAATATTTTAACGCATCAACTTAACAGGCAGAATTGGAGAATGCATGGTGCATAAAATGTTCCACAGTATGATTAAACTTATCTGTCTCCATAGAGACACCACAAAGCCAAGTTTCAGATGAAGCCCCCACTGATAGTGCATGTTGGTTAAGGTATTTTAGAGCTATTAACCTCACTAAAACAATATGGTTTGTTTTCATTTGATTATTTACTCTTTATTGTAGAGCAGTATATGGTGCACAGTATTATTTGTAAAGGAAAGCTTTTTCACCCCCTAACTTTGAACTATGAGTCTACTGCAGGTCCAAAAATATTAACATTGCTAGATTGCTTTGGCAAAGGTATGTGCAGAACATGCATTCAAGGTGTATCTTGTTTTTTTTTGTTTTTTGCCTCCTAAAATGATTTAGACATAAATACATTTTTCTTCAAAGCCACTATTTAAACATGTCTAAGACTCTGACAAAGTATAATTTATGTGTCTTACATAAACTTCGATATACCATTCTCTCAAATCTCTCCAATGTGATTTATGCATTGTTATCCTTTTGATGCAAGGCTATATTCAAGCTTTGGCATTTTTCTCACTACTGCAGCGGTTTTTGACAGCAGTCTCCTAGTCAAGGGCATACATTTGTAAAATGCATAGCAAATCCACAAACATTTTCCACCAGCCTCCATTGCTTTCTGAAAGTTCTTCTTTTTTCAGAGCATGAATAGTAATTTTTAATCGGCAGGCAGCAGCTTGGTGTAATTAATCATTCTTTCTGCTTGGGAGGAGAGAGGAGCAGAGGAGCAGCAGCCTGACTTACTGTGGCCAGGTAAGAATGAATAGTGATAGAGCTTTTGTGTTAGTGCTGCCTGTGGATAGTGCGGAGATAGAGAGTAGAGTCCTCTTTTGGTCCAGTGCAAGGCTTATAAACCTGTCACAGCACACACATGCGCGAACACACACACATGCAGACACACACGCTACTGCTATTTTCATACATACAGTGTGGAAAAACCATTAGCCATGGGTGATACACTGAGTAAGCATAACCTTTTAAAGCAGTTTATCATAATGAATTCACTACATATTCAATTTGGCACCATACCATTCAATAAAATTATGTTTCAGTTTAACACAGAATAATAATTTATTTCAACTGAAATGCATTGGGTTAAAGAAGGTAAAGTGGCCATCATATTAAATGTCAAAACTATCAATATATCAGGCATTATATTACCTTAAACCTTTCTTACACATTAAGGAACATTCCTATCTGTTACTATATGTCCCACTAAAGTACCATGATGAACAGCTTATTTTTGTTTACTTCATAGATCCACGTTCATACTTTTATAGCAATACATGCAGTACCCTCTGTTAAAAACTGTTTTCGTCTGGACAACCCCAGCCCTGGCAGTGTCTTACCACTGTGGTTCCTTCTATAAACCTTGATGGTGCCGTTCCTCAGGCCAGCAAACAGGAACAGAGAGGAGTGCTTGAGGCACAGCACTGGGCAGCCCTCTGGGTCATGAAGGGTCAATACACACTGTGCTGTAGTGTCCATGCTGCCATACACCACAACACTGGAATAACCAAAGCAGAACAAGCCAACATGATGAATGAGTGTCATTTCAAAAGACAGAGTGCCTTGTTTTCATAGCGTTTGATTTAATAGTGCACTCCAGAGCAAAGCACTTCTTATGTGGAACCACTTTGTCTTTCTCATGTTAGAAATGCCATCTGAACCTCACTGTATCATAGTCTTCTTCAGGGTGACAAACTAACAGCTGTTTACCTCACTCTAGCTGATAAATAATAAGTATAAAATGTTACTCTTCTTACATAAATAGTTGTAATAGCACTTATTGACATCTTTTGTTTTTGTATTGTGCTGTTTGTCCAAACACCACCAGATTGCAGAAATAAAGTCACCATTCACACTCCACAGAGTGTATGTTATATGAATCAGTGTTTACTGAACCTGTAAGATTAGGCCTAACCCCCATTACATACTGTTGGAATCTCCCACAGAATGAGAAAATGTGACCTAAACAGCAAGCGCGGACTTGATGGTATGTTTGGGGGATTTCATGCTTTGATAAAATAGCCCTGGAAAGCCTACATAGGTCCGCCAAAAGATATGAGACTTTTTTTTTTTTACTAACTATTTGAAGAAGTCTGTGGCATTTAATAGTGTCCTATCTTTTATATATATTTTTGTAATTCTGACAAATCCAATTTTAAAGTTGACTCTTCTAAATCAGCACACAGGCGTGTTTACTTGTATTGTGCAGCCACAGATGGTTTTGTGATTATGAGACTTACCGCCCATCGTCCAAACCAACACAAATGTTGGAGCTGCTCCCGGTGGGAGACTTGGGAAGTGTAGCCTCGTCCTCATTGGTACAGAGCTCAGGTACATACTCCAGACAGCGCACGGCCGCACCCAGCTGCAGGCTCTTGACTGCCCTGGGCACAGGCCTGTTGAGAGAAAAGATCTCTATCTGCCCCTGCGATGCCTCGCCTCCACCAGCGACCTGAGAGGAAAGAGATGAGAAAGGATCATGGCTGAGATGCATCAAATCAAAACATAATATTGCATAAACATAGAAAACATTTTGCTACAATTTCTTTTGCATAACATAACATTACCAAAGCCCCAATTTATATAATGTTATGTTATATATGAATCCTTTAAATTTGTCTATACAGCATAGCTGCTTTCAGGTTAAGGAAATTCAAAGAATCGTAAGAGTTGCTTGACGTCAAAACATTACTTTCCAACAACATACCAGATTTTAAATGGGTCTCACGAATGGAAGGTAGGTTGACACTTTAGCAGTAGCAATAGTACTATCTGTAAAAGTGGTTTTGATGAAGTAGTGTTATAATACCTCTGAACTGCACTACTGTTTCAGCCCCCTCTATAAAGCACCCTACACTGTGACTATAAAAATACTGCACTGTAAAACACAGATAGAGGGGAAATGGCAAAGAAATAGCTGAGGCTAGGACTCTTAGAGCTCCAGTGTATGCCTTTGACTTAAACAGTGAGGACCTATGCAAAATTAGTCTTTGGTTTAACAACCTCTAGCAGCAGTATTTTAGATTCAGTCAAGTATCATTTTAGACCTTGCCTTTGTAACTCTTTCTTCACATTCTTTTAATACAAGTCAAACTTTAAACACATTATATAATGGATTCATAATGTCATCTCTGGAGATCAAACAAATTCTTTCAGCGCTTGAGTCTTTTCATCAGATCAGAACAGAGGGCTCTTGTAGGTTTGGGAGAGCTATCACTTGTTTAACAATGAGATGTTTTCAATATCTGAAGACAGAGAAGAGACAGAAGTTTGGAGAAGGGTCTTAATAAATTAACCTCAAGAGAATTAGCATTTATGGCAATAGCAATGAAGAAAAAAAAAACACAAACCTTACACTGCCTAGATAAATGGCAAATGGTCACATTTTTATAGTGCTTTTCTACGTTCTAGACCAGACATGGGCAAACTATCGCCTGGGGGCCACACACGCCCCTTTGGGTTTATTAATCCGGCCTGCTGAACCTGACCAAATTAGATTGAAATACCTTGTTCAAAGTTTTTTCTGCTGTGTTTATTTAACAAAAATCTTGAAAACAATTTGTACAATGAGCCTTGCATGTTCATGATTTGCTACATGTTACAGGCCAAATCTCTAATGTTTTTTATATATATATATATATATATATATATATATATATATATATATATATATATATATATATATATATATATAAAATGCAGATTCCAAAATGTTATATTCAAATCCTAAAAATAAGCATTCATATGCTATTCAGTTGTACATAAAAATTGGAATCAGAAAATGATTGCTTTTTTTTTTTTTTTCTACATTCATACAGTGCTTCAACTCATTTGAGTTTGCAGGAGATAAGGTTGTATTCTGTGGTACCACAAATAGATTAGCCTTTGTGGTAACCTGTCAATGCAAATTTGGTGCAGCAAGAACTCCTCATCCTATTCCTAATGAAATTCCAATATTTCCCATTTCCAAACAATTAAAGTGTCACTCTAGGTTTTCAATATGATTTCATTCATTATCCTGGGGAATGTCCAGACAGAACAAATCATCCTTCATAGGGTGAAAAAAGGAACACAAGGCTGCACAAGATGTATGCTCTGAATCACATTGTTTGAATGTGACGCGAGCTAAATATAGTCTTTAGCTCTTCCCCACTGCGCTCAACCCTTATTTGCATGCAATCATTTGTTTGATTTGTATCAGCGTGCCAAATCTGGACAGGAGCAATCCTTGTGGGCTCTCGAGAATGAGCCAGAACAAATAATGGTCCACTGCACAGGCTAAAAAAAGGGGGAAGATAGGAGGGACTTATCTTGCAGAGCTGGCGTCTAAAAGAGAATCTGTAGCTATCGGTAGCTAACAAAGCCCTTCGCTCTGCACTTCAACTATAGCCAACCTCGTAACTCCCACTCCGACAGAAATGCACTGTCCCGGAGATATTACCAGTGGTTTGAATGCACAAAAAGGTCACTCTCTGGGCCAAAAAATACTAACACTTTCTACACAACAAATGCACAATAGGTGAAGCTGCAATGGTAAGGCAGGCACTCCACAAAGCCAGTCTGACCCAAGTTTGATTGTTGGCTTATTTCCCTGTGAAGAGGCAATGGGGACGCTGGTAGAAGAGCTTCTATCTACTGGGACTTCTACTACCTACTGGGCACAAAGATTGCAAGGGTTAGAATTACACTGTAGCAGACGAGACTTGAAGTGGGGAAGAGTAGTTTGTAATGGACCACTTACTTCTAATTACATTTCGCTATAATAAAATAGAAGCACAGAGAGGAAACCATAGATCGAGTGTATAGGTGTAACTTTCTGAGTGCAGACAGGAAGTATTAGGCCATGGTTAAATTCAACATGCACTAATATAAAAATCAAAGAGTAAAGATCACATCTACAGTAAACAGTCTACAAAAATACAATGACCAAACAAGAGTCAAATTCTAATTTCACTTTTATTCCCATTGTCAGCATTACATTAGTTTATATTTATGCTTTGCAAAATCAAACTTTATGAATGATAAAATTAAGTAAAGGTGACATTATCAGACAGGTAAAAGAAGCTACTTTACCTTTAAACAGACATTTGCAGTATAAATCCAATTGAAGTTATTAACTCTTCTTCTAAAATGGTCAAATACAAACAAATACATCTTTTCTGCCCCCATCGCAATTGCACATAGTAGACCTATATCTAGTTTGGCAGGTCCCAAGCCTGGATAGGACAGAAAATACATTGAACAAAATTTAGAACTTTTTTAAACTGAAATTTTTAAAAGTTCAATTTAGTCTTTGAACATAAGACACTATACATGAAGTCCAAACAACACTGTTAGTAAAAGTGGGACAAGTAAGGTGCTGGCAAACAAGGATGTGCAGGATATCAGTCTGATTATACACAATGTCATTTCTTTGATCAAAGCGCACAAATCCCTATAACCCATCTCACTTTAACATGATTAGTGTCAGGCCGTATTTGACAAGCCTGCCAGGAAGGTGGAATCATTTGGAGGCGGGAATGCTCCAACGCTAATTATACTCACCAAAAGTATGCACACTACTGTTATTCCTATTATAGATGAAGAGTTTTGGAAGCAAAGTGTATGACATGTATTTAAGACAGAAGTGTCTGGTATTTGCTATGTAGCTTAAAGGTTCACTGTGTAGCTTTTCTGGTGGAGGTACGCCATCTCAATAGAGATGTTATTGCTTTGCTTGGAATCTATTAATCTATTAATTGTCACAGCAATTAATAACAATAACAATAACAATAACAATAATAATAATAATAATAATAATAATAATAATAAAAACTGCAAGCAGTGATAAAGGCCCTTGTCACCCCTTGCGACCGCGGGGTGCATGCCACCATGAAGATCCTGCCTTTCGTTCCTGCTCCTCCCCCCAAAATCAGCGTCTATGTAATACTACTCCATTCATTCCAATGAGACCATTTCTGACATTGTCACGCCTACACGGTTAGAAATAGAGACATGTTGTCATTGAGGTTATTGTTCAGTATGATGAGTGGAATATGTTTTCCAAATATCAATGGTCTATGAAAAAGTAATTATTTTTCATCCCAGTTTACCAAAACCCATGTATTCCAAAGAGAAATGTCGGACGCTGCCACGGCAACAGGATTAAAAATAGAGGTATGTTCTTATTGACTTTTTTGTTCAGTATGGGGATAGAGATGTTCATGCCAAATTTCAAATGTTTTTGACAAAGTAATCTTTTTTAGTGTCTTATACAAAATTGCAAGCAATTGCATGTAAATTCTATATCATTACATTCAGATCATCATTGTGACCAAAATGTATATTAATGCCCAGCAATAGGGAACTGCAAGTTTGAGTTACATGCAATTTAATAAAAAAAAAACATTTTTGTTTGCATGTAGGCCACACCCACAATTTATGATTCAGCAAAATTCAAAAGAGTAGGTTACAATCCCACATGGGTCTAGTTCATTTGGACCAATTTGCTAGTTTGTTGGATGAAAATGCACGGCGTAAAATATTCAAATGTGAGTTAAATTAAAAAAAAATTGGATTTCGCCCTCAATGGCCGACTTCCTGTAGGGTTTAGGGTGGGGTCATAATACAAATTTTTACTTGCCTTGACATGCTATGCTTGTACCAAATTTAATTTGTTTACGATGAAAAAGGTCTCTCATTACTGTAATGTATTTTGATTTTTGAGGTGGCAGTATTGAGTCATTTTGAAACATAAATTTTTTGCACATGAAAAAACAAATTTTTTGCCCATCTTGAATTTTAGGCCATAGTTGGATTAGCGTAGAGCATCTATTTAGTCTACAACAAAGTCCAGTACTCTGAACCCCATGCATTTCAATGACACATTTATTATGTTATCACGGTAACATGGTTGCAGATAGAGGTCATTGGCTTTTTTGTTCAGTCTGGCAATAGGGATGTCCATAACAAATTTCAAGTTTTTGTGACAAAGTCATTTTTTTGAGTCCCATTCAAAAGTTCAAGGGGGCGCGGTGGAGCAATGTAATGTCTGACCTATGTAAATTGTATATCATTGTGTTCAGATTAACATTTTGAACAAAATGTATATTAATGCCGGGAAATAGGACACTGCATGTTTGAGTTACGTGCAATTTAAAACTTGAAAAAATTGCTTTTTTCTTTGTAGGGTGGCTACACCCACATTTTATGACAGAAAATTCCAAAAGAGTTGCCTATAATCCCACATGGGTCTAGGTCATTTTGTCCAATTTGCAAGTTTCTTGAATAAAAATTCACAGTGTAAAAAATTCAAATGTGAGAGGTAACATTTTGAAAAAATTGGGTTCTGCCCGTAATGGCTGACTTCCTGTAGAGTTTAGGGTGGGGTCATAATATATTTTTTTTTAACTTATCCTGAGATGTACTATGCTTTTACCAAATTTCATTTGTCTATGATAAAAAAAAAGGTCTCTCATTGCCGTAATGTATTTTGAATTTTGAGGTGGCGCTATTGAGTCATTTTGAAAGATTATTGTTTTTGAAAATCAAAATAATACATTTTTCATTTTTAATAATAATAATAATAATAATAATAATAATAATAATAATCATGGAAGTATTTGCATTTTCCACCCATTATTTTCCTCCCAAACCATAACAACTACAGTCATGTGACTTTCTCACATTGTGCCCCATCACAAATAAGGCCCCTGTGAATTTTTTCACTCAATGTCTCCTATGAATTTTTAAAAATGAAATTTGAAGAGGGCGCTAGAGAGCCATTTTGTGAGAGAGTGCCTTGATGTACATATTGCGTTCAGCTCACAAATGTGCATAAAGACTGTATTAGCTTTTTCCCAAAAAATCTGTGAAAGAGATTTTTTTTTTTTTTATAAAATATTCCAAAAATTGCGATTTTGTTGAAAATTCACCATGACCACACAAGTCATATTCAAAATGTAATTGGGAATCTTTAATCACAAATGGGTTTAGTGCAATTTGGCCCAATTTGGAGTGTTTGTGATAAAAATTGTACAAAGAGATGTCCTAAATGTGAGGGTGTGCGCTTTTGTCATTCCCAAGTATGATCCAATATGGCCGACTTCCTGCACGTTTTAGGGCGGGCCCATGATATCATTTTTGTCATGTCCTGACATGTTCTATTTTATGATGTAAGCAGATTTTTATGTTGACTTTTTTCCGGGTCGGGTTCCCATTAACCCAATGAAAATCAAAGTTTGATGGGGCGCTAACGAGTCATCTTTTGTTATTTTTTCTCGGGTCTGTGGTGACAATTAGAGCTCTTGGAGTTCTAATTTTTGAGACTACTCACGGCCATGTCAAGGCCTGTTTACTACCTGATTGATGCCATTTTGCGGGCTCTGGACACGGTTTTAATGAGTCCCTCGCTGGGACATTGTCCCAGGCTCAGGCCTAATAATAATAATAATACACGATCCTGAGACTACTGTCTCGCTTTCCAAGGCCACGGCAACATTTGTTTTCCTAACACAATGTATCATATCATTTCTGTTTGTATAGGAAAATAAACCATGTCACAAAACATAAAGCTTTGTTTAAATACTGTTTAAATACAAAACAAAAGTGCAAGACCAAAAGTAACAAAGATGTTGCTACTCAAATATGCCTACACAAAACACAGTTAGCATGTTTGCTAATTCCATGCAAGCACTTGTAACTCTGAGATTTGTCAGATAAGAGCAAAGAAAGAGCGAGAGATAAGAGCAAAGGAACATTAAGTCTTGTTATGCTAATTATCTAGTGTAACTTCTGGTTAAATAAAAAAGAGAAAATGTGTTATGCTGAACTAAAAGCTAATTACAAAACCATTATCTCCTGAAAATTAACCTAATTTGAGCTTCCCTTGCCTTTCAATTTGATATATGATCTTTGCCAACAACCAAACTGCATCTAACCATTTGATCGTGGTTCCAGTTACACTGTCTGCAGTGTAAGGAATAATGCTACTGACAGCAGTGTGTATACAATATAGGCTTATATGTTTTCAGTAACAGGACGTACTGTGCTTTATTTTGCTATTGTACACACAAAGTCACATGTAGTACATGTCCATGGAGATGTCATACCTTTGCCTGCAATGTTCCACACTATGACATTAAACTTATTTATCTCTATGGAGACCCTGAACCGCCACCTTAATGTGGTGGAGGGGTTTGAGCACCCGAATGATCCTGGGAGCTATGTTGTCTGGGGCTTCATGCCCCTGGTAGGGTCTCCCAGGGTGAGCGTTACTGGCTAGATATAGTCGGTCTCACCTCTGCGTACAGCTTGGGCTCTGGAACCCAACTCCTTGAGAGGGGCTGGACTTTTCATTTCTCTGGCATTGCCCACAGGCAGAGGAGGCAAGCTGGAATGGGCTTGCTTATTGCCCCACAGCTCAGCTGTCTTGTGTTGGAGTTCACCCCAGTGAATGAGAGGGTCACGTTCCTGCACCTTTGGGTCGGGGACAGGTCTCTCACTGTTGTGGCGGCCTAAGGGCCGAACAGCAGTGCAGAGTACCTGGCCTTCTTGGAGTCCCTAGGAGGCATACTAGACAGTTGTCGTTTCATCTGACCTCCGGCCGCATATCTTGGACACTCGAGGGCAGAGCAGTCAACCGATCACCACCTGGTAGTGAGTTGGATCCGCTGGCGGCGGAGGAAGCTGGACAGACCTGGCAGGCCCAAGCGTATCGTGAGGGTCTGCTGGGAACGTCTGGCAGAACCCTCTGTCATGGGGGGTCTTCAACTTGCATCTCTGGAAGAGCTTTTCCCAGATCCCGGGGGAGACTGGGGACATGGATTCTGAGTGGGCCATGTTCTCTGCCTCTATTGCTGGCGCGGCCACTGTCTGGGCGGCAACCCCAAACCCGGTGGTGGACACTGGAAGTAAGGGATGCTGTCAAGCTGAAGAAAGAGTCCTATCGAGCCTTGTTGGCTTGTGGGACTCCTGAGGCAGCTGATGAGTACCGGTGGCCCAAGCGTGCCGTGGCGCATACTGTTGAGGTGGCAAAAACTCAGGGTTGGGAGGAGTTGTGGTAGGTCATGTAGGAGGACTATCGGACGGCCTCAAAGAAATTCTGGCAAAACCATGGCTGACATGTCTCTGCAATATTGCATGGTGGTTGGGGATGGTATCTCTGGTCCCTCTGTATAAGAAGGGGGGACCGGAGGGTGTGTTCCAATTACAGGGGAATCACACTCCTCAGCCTTCATGGTAAGGTCTATTCCAGAGTACTGGAGAGGAGAAGTCATCCAATAGTCAAGCCTCAGATTTAGGAGGAGCAGTGCGTTTTTTGTCCTGGTCGTGGAACACTGGGCCACCTGGGATCTTTGCTAAGAGCTGTCCGGTCCCTGTATGACCGGAGCAGGAGCTGTGTTCACATTGCCAGCAGTAAGTCAGGTCAGCGCTGCGCTTTGTCATTGGATTTATGGACAGAATTTCTAGGTGCAGTCAGGGGCCAGAGGGGGTCTGGTTCGGGAACCACGGGATCTCGTCACTGCTGTTTGTGGATGATGTTGTCCTGATGGCTTCTTCGAGCCAGGACCTGCAGCAGGCACTGGGAAGGGTTGCAGCTGAGTGTGAAGTGACTGGGATGAGAATCAGCTCCTCCAAATCCGAGGCCATGGTTCTTGATCGGAAAAAGGTGGCTTGCCCTCTTTGGGTGGGTGAGGAGCTTGTTCACAAGTGAGGGACGGATGGAGTGTGAGATTGACAGGTGGATCGGTGCAGCATCCGCAGTGATGCAGTCGCTGTATCGGACTGTCGTGGTGAAGAAGGAGCTGAGTCGAAAGGCGAAGCTCTCGATTTACAGGTCAGTCTACGTTCCTATCCTCACCTATGGTCATGAGCTTTGGGTAATGACCAAAAGGACAAGATCGTGGATACAAGCGGCTGAAATGGGCTTCCTTCAGAGGGTGGCCGGGCGCTCCCTCCTGGATATCTCCCTATGGAGGAGTTCTGGGCATGTCCCACCGGGAGGAGGCCCCGGGGAAGACCCAGGACACACTGGAGGAACTCTCTAGGCTGGCCTGGGAATGCCTTAGGGTTCCCCTGGGGTGAGGGAAGGCTGGGAGTCCCTGCTTAAACTGCTGTCCCCATGACCGAGGCCCAGATAAGCAGAAGAATAAGAACGGATAGATAAGTTTAATGTCATACTGTGGGGGATTCTAGGGAAAACAATAACATCTCCATAGAGACAGGGGGACTCCACACCAGAAAAGTTACATAGTGCATCCAAATAGGTTTTACTCTAACCTAAGCACTTTTAATTGTAATGTATACATTGATGGTATTTTTTATTTACTTAAATTAAATTTTGTTTCCTACCCTTTCCTTTTCTGTGACAGTTACACAAACAGGACATCTAAGCCCATGCTTTTAACTACATTTTAGGTCAAACAGGGATTACATGATTAAATACTGTGAATACAATGATATGGTGAGGATTAATAGCAACCATTGTCTATTTTTATTTTTTATAAATATTACACTTTTCCCCAAATTCCACTAGTCTAGACAATGTAATGTTATATAGCCTTGCACTACCATTCAGCTCCTTCATCATAAAGCCTTGTGATACCTCCTGCTTTCAGAGCACATTAATTCATAGTTAGTGAGATATTTTACAGGGAAAAATGGACGTAGCCTTAAGATACGTTTTATACCTGTTTAATAAATGAGAACGGAGTCTAAAAGGGGTATTTAAATGTTACAGTAATTGTCTTGAAAGTGGGATTTATCAGCAGCTAAAATGTACGCAGTCTTATACTTATACTCCTGTATTAAAGTGAATTATGAGTGCATAGAAGTGTGCTACGTACCCAGAGGTAGCCCTGAGGTAAGGAGGTGCTCGCTGCAGAGAAGCCCAACAATGCGCAGTGAACAGGGTGGTGGAGGGCAGCTCCCAGCTACAAACAGAAAAAGGAAATTCATTATGGCATTTGCTCTTTTTATTTACAGGGTTTTCCTAACCCCATTCTGAAATAGAAATTTAAAGAATGAAGATTATACAGTTTGAAGTACATTGAAATAAAAAATATTTTTCAATACACTGTAAAGTTATTATTTTTATGTTTTTGCTACACACAAACCAGTCAAATTGTTATTTGCTAGATTTGGGTAGTAGATACATTTCTTGTTGTAACAAGCCACACTGTTACAGAAATCAGTGGGTGTGCTATATTCACTAATATTTTTTAATGTAAACTTTATAAAAACAAAAGGAACATATCATTTTAAACCTGCATAATTGTGCAACCTAACCTGGAAGCAGACCCGTTCATTTGGTGCATGGTATTTTCTATTAAAATGAGTTCCCACGTAATATTCTAGAGGAAAACAATTATCCGACCAACTTACAAAATATGACAGATCCA
The DNA here is from genome assembly GCF_009829125.3 of Periophthalmus magnuspinnatus. Classification (NCBI taxonomy): domain Eukaryota; kingdom Metazoa; phylum Chordata; class Actinopteri; order Gobiiformes; family Gobiidae; genus Periophthalmus; species Periophthalmus magnuspinnatus. The sequence continues at coordinate 32,556,514 of NC_047130.1, forward strand.
ACAAACAGCTTGTTTCCTCACTGCGCTGAGTATGCTATTGCCCCGTGCTTCCCGTACAGTTATTATTATCAATCTAATGAAATTTGATTTTCTATTTGCTTTTTCTATCAAGCAAACAAAATAATCCAAGCAGGTACAAATCCTTTCCATTTTCTGGTGTGATTGAGTTTTTGATTCCATAAACACATGGAGCAAAGGCAATAACGAACCAATGAGCAAAACTATATGTGGCAGGATATAAACAATCAGTGCAAAAGAGAGGTTAATATAACAAATAATAATAGCTGGGGAAAATATATAAATCCATTTCGGCATGAATGCGTGAGATGGAAGTTGACATTTGCAGTGCACTGTGAACAGTATATCAGTGCCCCTACAGCAAAAATTGCTCCTCTTAACAGCGAACTACACAATGTATCATAAATTACTACTGTTTGCATGGGGAAATCCCTTATCTAAAAAAAAAATATAGCTTTCTTTAGTAAAAATAAGTCAAATGTTAAAATGTTAAAAATAAGTAAAACAATAAATAAAATAATTATGTAAGACTGAAAGTAACAAAGATGTTGCTAATCAAATATGCCTACACATTATAGAGTTTGCCAGTTCTGTGCAAGCATTTGTAACCCAGAGATTTGACAAAATAAAGCATGGTAAAGAGCAGAGGAAGAATAGTTCTAATCATTGGTTCACTGATTATCTAGTGTAATGTTTGGTAAAAAAAATATATATATATATATATATTAAATTTATTTCAGCATGAAAGACAGTGTTTGACAAAAGACAATGGTTGACATTTTGCAGTACATGGTGAACAGTATATCAAAGTCCCTACAGTGAAATGTGCTCTTCTTAACAGCAAAAAGCCTGCTAGGACATTATTATTGTCCTGCTGTGTGACCACGGGAAGGGCATATGATGAACGAAGAAGTTAATTGTGTGTTGTTGCTCTCGTGTTGGGGGAGGGGTGCGGGCAGGATGTAACAGGAGGACCGGTGAGGGCAAGGGGTGAGGAAGGAGGGGTGCAGATGGGGGTCAGTGATGAGAGCACCATGTCTTTTATGGTCATATTTCACAGTAGGAAGCATCAATCACAGGTAATTTATAGAACGCTGCATGGGCTTTGCAAACACGTCACAGAAATAAATCTGGTAAAACATTTTCTCTGTGAAGCAGTATTCTTGATTTTATATTATGTGTAATGTATACAACTGTTGAAGCTAGATTTAGTTTACATGCCCATTTCTGAAAGCTCTAAATATCTGCCATTATGGCAAATATCTTGAATTGTCATTAAAGTTGCAGTTCTGGTACAAGGATCTGCTTATGTCCAAGGATATGTTATTGCTTTGTCTGGAATGTAACACAGTGTCATTAAATCTATCTCCATGGAGACAAGCAGGTGATGCCACTAGGCCAAGTTACAGATCTGTGGAGCGGCAATCCCACTCACAGTAAGAAAGAATGTTTTACAAGATATTTTTGAACCATAAAAACATCTGTTTTAGAATAATTGCAAGATAAATAAGTTTATGTCATATAATACATTCCAGGTAAAGCAATACATCTCCATGGAGACAAGCAAGTGGTGGATCCTCCTCGAGAAAAGTTACATAGTGAGAAACAAAGGAGCTACAAGTGGGTCAAGAAAACATACAGTATTAAACACGTTCATCTGCAAAAAATGCTTATGTTTATAGTCTACTAAAGTTTATGTATGCATCTTTACAAGCTTATTCTGTATTGCCTAATGAACCAAACATGGAGAAATAGCAAGACAATTAGCACAGACTAAGGCAATAATTTCTCTGTCTGCAATTGTCTACCCCAGCCTATTAAAATTCAACATGCAAATCCATTAGTCCTGCTATCTATCAACCCATCAGCCACTCTTTCAGTTTTCCCCCGCCTGCACGTCCTCCCGTGTCGTTGCTTGTCTTTTATCTCTACCCTTCTGTTTCCACTCCATCAAGTGCAGCCCAATGTATTTTGATAGGTAATTAAGAAGGCATCGTAACAGCAAACCCAAATGGAAGCCCTGTGGTTAGGGCAGAGCGACTTGCAGTGGACCGGAGGGAGCGGAGCAATAGCCGATGCTTCTGGCAGTTCAATGACGGAGGATTTTATCAGTCACCTGAGACGGCCCAGCATCGTAGGGCCAATCTTCACAGACTTGGATTGCTTTGTATGTTAGTGGTCCCTAGAGTGAGTGTAGCGAGACTAGTGGGATTTGTCAGACCTTACGAGGTATTCAAAGACAGAAATGTGCCGAGGGATTGTTCAGATAAAGCGCTGATGTGTAAATGAAGTGGTTTTGTAATGAGAGGCTCCTCAGTTTGAATAGAATGGTAATCCTGCACATGTAATTATCTATCTCAATGGCATTTTATTTAAATCTCAAATAGCTATTAACCACTAAAATACTTTTCATTGATTTCATTTCGTATTGAATAGAGTTATCACGTAAATGCTTCAGTTTTATTCATTTCACAAAATTGACTGGTATAATGAAAAACTAAAAAAGGTACATTATTCAACTTTTTCTGGTGGGGACTGTCTCATGGTGATGTTATTGCTTCACCTGTAATGTTTAACAGTTGGTATTATTTAAATTCACAATAGTACTACCCTGAGGTAAACATTGCCCCATTTTCAGCAACATTACATGTACCATCCTCAGTCTTGTAATAATACTAAGACTGAAAGAAAAGATTTTATCCCCATTACTACGCTGGTATGATCAACAGACCAAGACTACAGTGCATTTATTGGACCTCTTTAAGAGCTGCTGAAAGGAATTCTCTGTGTGTGGAACAACAAGGATCATTCTCACCTGTGCATGCACAAATGCTATCGATCGGCACTAAAGGAAAATTTCAAGTCAATACCGCAACTGCATCAGTGGCCCATGCCCATGCTAATGCCGTATCAAAGGAAGCTCTATTTACAAATCAATGGGATCCGGCTAGAAGTCAATTGCCGGTCCTGTTTATGGTGTATTTGGTTAGTGTCTGTTGAGCTGCAGTTAGTAAGCTAATTCCCAGCAGATGTCATGTCAGGAAAGAGAGGGAGAAAGGAAGAAAGGAGTAACTTGCGCAGTGGCACAGGTTAGCCTGATTGAGTGCTTTGGGGACAATGGAAGAAAATGAAGGGGAAAAACAGGCTAGTGGGCTAATTACGGTGAGATCTGTTAGTGCAGGGATGATGCGGTTGGCGGCCTCCCAGCTGTTTTGTACCAATGACCTGGTAATCAACAGCAAGTTGGTCCTGGCTATTACCAAAGAGGGCGCATCTCCATATGTCACTTCCAGGTGGTTTTGACTAGGCAAACAAGAGGAAGATAAATGTAATTAAAGGTGCACTATGTAACTTTTCTGGTGAAGGGATCCACTAGTCGCTTGTCTCTATGGAGACTGCGTTACTTTACCTAGTATGGCTTAAAGTATACTCATCTTGCATTTATTCAATTATGTGTGTTTTTATTGAACATAAATAAATTGAAAAACATGCATTCTTGCACTGAGCGGGGGTCACCTCTTAAATGTGACCTGTAGCTTGGTCTGGTGGCATAAACTGCTATAACATCACCATGGAGACAAGCAGGTGGCATTTCTCCCCCAGAAAAGTTATTCTAGGACATGGGTTGTTGCATCTGGTTTTGCATGTAAATGCTTTGTAGAGTTACACACATTTTGACACTTTTCACCAAGTGTCAACAATGTAAACAGCAGGGGTTAATAATTGTCCAATGGCATGACACGCAATGAGTTTTAATGACTGAGGTTATGGCTGTCAGACTGTCAGAATTTGGTTCTTAGTTTAAGAGTGACACCCTGAAATTCAATTAATGTTTTAGTTCCCGAGGCTATAAGAGCTGCAGGGTTTTTCCTTGTGGCACTTTTGCACTGCAAGCAAATCTATTCTAAGGTTTATAGAGGGACAGTTATGACTTCCCAAACAGTCTCCAAGCATCACATTGAGATTGTAATGCTATCAATGAGTAGACTCCAGCAAGCTATAGTGTGCGCCCAACAATAGCATAGAGATAGAAATATCATGAACTGCCAAGATAATGAACTAAAAATAGGCTGAACATTCTAACTACTTTCCGATTATCGGTGGTCTATATGCTGTGTATATTGACAAAAATAAATAACTAAAAATCCCAAATATATATATATTTTTTATTAACCCAAACATAATATACAGCCAGTGTAATGGCAATCCATCAGCAATGTGCTAAGATATCATAAATTTACTGGTTGAGGTTCAAGTATCAGTCAAAATGTAAATTGACCAAAAAAATAACACAAAAGTGCTCGTATATCACTTTATACACGTATTTAAAAGATTAGACACAAATGATAAATATATTTGATATTATAATTTCACATTTCTCCTAAACTACTGTGATACTCTGTGTAAAGAAGTACTAAGTACTGAACTAATTACTAAATATATAATGTATGTTTAAACCAGGATCTGTATCTTGAATCAATGATCTGAACCAACAAAACTGAGTCGTAACTAGAACTGCCAACAGACCATTGTTCCAGTTTGAGAAGCACAATTCTATATCAATATCCTGCATACAGAGGCTGCAGAGTATTACCCAGGGAATGTGGCTGGACTTTTTTTTCTAATTCCATAGTCACAGCACTTTCCCTCGGTTTCACATACCCACAATCTTTTACATGCACTAACAAGCACTAATAGAAAACTTCCACTGTTTATTAACTGGTAATTGACTGGTGCAGCCGCTCCCTTCCCGCTACAGCTCCACTGCCTAAGGCTACAGCAGACACAGGCACAAACTGAATCACCGGTCAAGCTCAAATTACTTAGATACACTGGTACACACTGGTAGTGCACACTATGGGATAACTTATCAAACTCTGATGCTAGTGAAGACGGTGTGGCTAATACTGCACCAATCTAAAATGATGAGGTTTAAACTGATAAAATGAAAAACAGGTTGGGTTCACATCATTATATTCTAAACTGCCCATGGTTTAAAATTGAGGTGGAGGGTAGGTGAAGCTTCTGTGGTAGATTGTGCCTTATTTTCAACTGAAACAGAATGAAGATAGTTTGTCCTGTTTTCATGGTTAAATATGCCAGTAATTACAGGGGCAATTCAAAAGGGAAAAAAAACTGGCACAAAAAGCCTGAAAGCAGTGGTGGCATTATTCAATCACAAAGGCACAAGTGCTGTTAGTTTAAAGGACTTTAAGCCATGTAAAAACAGTGAATTTCCAGAAAGGCTCCTGTCCACTCTCTGAAATTACAACATTGTGTTTTATACTGTGAACGCAACCTTTACAATGAATTATTAGCATGACCAACTGTGTATTTTACATTCAAGCTCTAAGCATCCTTTATATGTGTGTGTATATATATATATATTCATATATATATGAACGTATTTAGTTACTACTTGGAACAAGTAGGGAAGCTAAAGATGCTGAGGTTCTAGTGGGAATGTGGGAATGATAAGGATGGATAGGATTAAGGGAGACATGAGAGGGACTGAGGTTTTGGAGATAAAGTTGGGGAGGGCAGATTGAGCTGGTTTGGACATGGGCAGAGGAGATACAGCAAATGTACTGTATCTGTAACAGGACATGATGTTAGAGCTATCAGCCCAGAACTTTGTAGAAGACCAAAGTGGAGACTTGTGAAGTGAGTTGAGTTGACTCAAAAATATGCTGAGGATATGGTTGGTCGGAAACATGAAACATTTGCAGTAGGGACCTATGCCTTTGTTTTAACTAAAGCAATGTTTCACAGCCTTTAGTTGAAATCAACAGAAAAATGACACCATTAAAAAGACAAAGAGGATATATCTAAACTACATAGGGTACAGGCTCTTTAAGTCATTTCACATATTAGCTAAGAAGACTGTATTGTTTCTATATATATAGAAAGCTGTCAATTCCTGATGTCACAGTTTGCCTGTTGTTGTTGCTTAATGATTCATAGATGACAGAAAGCGAAATGCAAATTGAAAAGGAGTTGGTCACTAACATATGGTGAGAGCAAAATGTTGTTTGTGCATTGTCTGTTTGCATACACATCCTAACCTAATAAAGCTAATCCAGGAAGACAATGAGATCAAAGTTGGACCTCAGTTTTCATGGGATGATTTTGCAGCAACAATGTCACTCCATGATTTAAATTCACCCAGCATCTCCAAACTGAGATCAAAGGGCCAACCACCTGCTGTGCTCCAGGCTTGAGTAACGCTCGGAATATTCAAAGTCAAGACAATAAGATTAAACCATCTGTGGCAGCCCGCCGAAAAGACACCTGATTTTTACTCCTGAAAAAAACGCAGTGGGGTGGTTAGGACCAGGACTGGAATCATATGGCTATCTGCTTCTTATTAAAACTGACTAAGGACATTTTCTCCCATTTAGTATCTACAGACTGTACAGTAATAATTCCCTGTCTCCTGCGGCAACATCAGAGATCATATCAGCAATAAGTGGAATGAAGTTGGAGGACGGTTTTGCATATCACCGCTCAGAGCTACGGCCTGACACTGCTAGGACATCACTAAACTCATATTCATGGCTGAGATTTCTCTCCCTTGTCCTTCACCGCCCCGCACACAGAGATTGCAACACGCCCAACAAATGTGATGCAAATTTTCTGTGTCCCTTCGTTCACACACATACACACATGCAGTCCAGAGCCAGAGCTGAATGAAAGCGGTGTACTGCCCCTGCATTAATGGGTTCAACAGAGTACAGGCCAAAGCTTTCTGTGCAGTCAATCACTCCTGCCTCTCTGCTGACCCATCCCCCGGAAGAGATATCCACACAGACTGGACACAAGAGAAGTGTGAGCCCTGCCAACACAAGGATAAAAACTTGGATTTTGACAGACATGTGACGTGTGCTAAATTATACATACAATGTTGATTGAGTGATGCCACAAGTAAAACACCCTAAAGAGTGAAAAGAAAACACATGGATAGGAAACAGCTCCAGTGCTTAATAAATACATATTTAAATTTTAACTGATATTTGTTATGGTCAAGGGGTCGTTGACAAAAATTTTAGTAGACCCCTTTGATTCAAAATAAAGGCTTTTATTCCTCTTGATCTTCACTAATGCAAGACACTCTACAGCTATAGCATTATACAGGCCTATAACAATGTCCAATAGTAATTGTAAGACTAGGATAAAACCCAAGAATGTTGAGAACCGTTTTGAAGGAGATTATTGTAGAAAAGCTTGTAGCCCAATCAGGACTTTTGAAATGTATCCAGACGCACAGCACAACTGTGGTTCCAGCAGTGTTCTCATCATGCAGCTACATTCACCCACATGCAAAATCTGCCCCTTTAAATCCTTGGATTGTGATTCAAAAGGCTAGGTTGGCACAAGAAGAAACAAACAAGGCTGAACTGTTTCAAATATTTCAGACTGTCAGAAAATGCTAGACTTTTACCCCTCGTAGTGTGTAAAACAATATTTAACAACTTGCTGTGATAAGTGTTGTTTTTCTTAGTCATACACCTCAAAATTGTTTCCAAAACACTACTAAATATCCACAACAAAATAAAAAAGCAAATTCACATTTGCACCTAGTTTACAAAAGAAACTGACATCTTGTCTTCACATCTCTTCACACTGGCCACACTGCCGATAAATTAGGCAGTGTGCACAGAGGTAACTGTCCGTGTACTGAGAGCAAGCAGCAGGAAGACTAATTAGCAAAGCTGAGAATACAGAAGGAAGGTATAATGATGCAAAAACAAGATTGCTTTGGCATAAAGGAAATCAAATGAGACATTTCTATTAGCTGATGATATTTGAATTATTTATGTTGCCTATTCAATATACAACTATGAAAGAATGTGGCCATATATTTACATTTGCAGGCTATTCCTTATGAGTCTGCTATCTTGACAAGTAAATAGAAATGATTCAGAGGCCATAGTAGGAAGATTCCAAAGAGGCACTGCTGCAGCAGTGTCTATAATTCTCTGTAATTAGTGTGTTAACTGCCAAAGCAACAGATCAGGCCCTTTGCAAATGACCCTGCTGTCAAATGGTGGGTGGGTGCTACTTTTAGACAGGCTTTACACTGCCCTCCGTTGGCAGGGAGTGTAATAAAGGATGGCTAAATATATGGTGTATCCTTCACAAGTCTGACAAGACAAGAGGAGAGTGTACGGAAGAGAAGGCATTTACGGGTATCATGAAATTCAGAGTTCAGATTTGATAAAATCTTTAAAGCTTATGAATAACATAATAATATAATAATAGAAAACAGAGAAAAATATTTTGGCATTTGTCCTAAATTGGACTGTCTGGACATATCACCCTGCATCTTAAACACATCTCAATAAACACTTTCACCATATGTATAGTTTCAAGTTATTTATCCAAATAACTTCATGTACACAGTCTGTTGAAAGGTTCAGGCATACTGTAACAGGAATCAATAATTCTCTAAACTCTTCTCCTATAGATAACTCCTGTAGAAGGTGGCAGTTGATCCTGTGCATGTGAGGATGTTGGAAACTGTCACAACTATGTCGGAGCTGTCTCTGTAAATGCCAAACTTTTTGTGGTGGCCTGAGGCCTGACCTCCCAGAGGAGCGCTCTTTGGTGCAGAGCATTGAGCAGTCAGGGCTGTGCGCTGTCACTGACCCCTGCTTTGGTAGTGCACACTGACAGTTAGGGATGTGTGTGTCTGGGGCCATTTCACACAACCAAGTCATGGGCCAAAAGGGCCAGGTGGTATCAACGCCAGCGACGTCTCTGCAGTCGTCAGGCTCCACGTGTTGATTGACACTTCAATCTGTAGTCTGCATACCAAACAGCTCTGCCCTCTGTGAGTTCCAAAATCCCTTTATAGGAAAATGTATCCCATATCTCTTCCATAAACCAATGTTTATAACAGAGTTTTGGTTTTAATTTTCAGTTTCAAGTCTACCTTCTATAGCTCATAAAGTCCAATAGATGTGGAGATACAGTATTTTACAGTGGATCTATAGCAAAACGACTGCAGGGAGTGCAGAGCAATTCTTCCCCAAAGCATAAAAGCTATTTTATGGCATATGGAAATGGTTTGTATCTGCATTTAACAACACAGTCACAACCTGTTGATTTATTTGCTACATTAAGCCCTGATTCGTGCCCCAAAAGCATCACCAAGCTACCTGATATTTAGTGAGCTATAGGCAATATATGACATATACAATGAACAAGTCATAAGTCATCATATGGCTATTTATGTGTCATACATTCTATAGGTTATCCATAATCACACAAACAACTTTTATATGCCAATCAGTATTTTTCACTATCAATATACATTTAAATACATATACAAACATACAATTTCAAGTTCACAAATGAAGTTTTCTCTTTGGTAAAAGTTATAACAAAATGTATTTTCTGGGATTTTTTTCTAGCGTTTTAGTTTAATTGCTCATTCATTTCTATTGGATATACCAAAAATGTAGAAAAAAACTTTTGCCCAATATATTTGGAATATATTACACCATCCTCCGCTATCACATATCTGAACACCAGTATATGGCACATCTGGAGCATTTCATGACACACATAAAGCCACTTTCAAATGCAATCTTCAGGTGAAAAATGTTGCATGATGAAAATGATAACAACAGTATAGACAAATTCAAATAAATGATGTAAGAAAACATTGCACAAAGGTGTAATTGTGTAAGCATTACTTGTAATCCATTAAGCGACATCTGAATATTCCACACAAATACACAACTTCCTCTGCTGTCTCCATTTTTTCCTCTGTAATAGTGAATAATAGCTCCGTGTCATTTTCTACACAATGCTGAAAGAAACGTAGCCATGCCATGCTGCAGTTAGCACCTCCTCTGAAACCACTCAACAAGCACATTTTCTAGTCACTTTCATGAGTCTGTCCGACGCACAATACACCTCAGTTATCAGTCCATCAGCGGGGAAGATGGATGGCACACGGAGTACGCCTGACATGAACAACATGCCCTCGAAGCCTGAGCTATCCTGCAAACAGGCCAATAATCAAAGGAGCAGTGCCGCACTTTAAGCTGTGTTGCATACAAAGAGCACAGAGGGAAGTGAAAGTGGTGCTGTCAAAGTACGAGTTAGAGCACAAAGCAAAAGGGCAAAAAAGTTTATTCATATTAATTTATTTTATTTTTGTGTGCACATATCCTAATATTGCTACTGCAACTACAACAACTACTACTATCAATTATATATATATATATATATATATATATATATATATATATATATATATATATATATATATATATATATATATGTGTGTGTGTGTGTGTATATATATATATATGTGTGTGTGTGGGTGTGTGTGTATATATATATATATATATATATATATATATATATATATATATATATATATATATATATATATATATATATGTATGTATGTATGTATGTATGTATGTATATTTTTAAATGCTAGAACATTTTCAGGATTTTTCATATTTAAATAGTATTAGTAAATAATAATAGAAAATAGCAAGAGGAAATGTAAAGTAAATCAAGTGAACCCATTCTGCCAATATCCTATAATAAAAGATAGCATACCCAACTTTTACAAGTTAAAAGAACATTAGAATGTGATTTTGTCACATAGTGCTTTTTTTTTTTATTATTATTATTATTTTTATTTTTACATTGTTTCTAATTGTCTGCATATAAATATAAAGCATGTTATCAATCAGCCTGAAAAATAGAGTCATGGCTTTAGGACTAGAGTGGGCTCGCTGCATTAGGGCGGTATACCCTGCTTCGCTTTGCTTGCAGACAAAGCTTAAAGTATACACACCCTAAAACATAATGCACACGCCTACCTCCACCTTTCATGGTTATATTACACTGCATGGTCAAAAAAAAAAGAAAAAAAAAAGTTGCCACCTGCATTTAACTAAGCAAATAGGTTGGAGTTGCTGGAGTTGGTCAGGTCTAGGTTCAGTAACAGCTTGTGATCAAAGAATGAGGTCAGCTGACACCTGAATATACTGAATGACCAGGTTATTCCATCAACGGCGTCTCAAAGCGGAGACATGGGGCTGTCTAAATATTTTACCATCATTATAGTAATCTGCCTCTGTTGTCCCTCGAAGGTGACGAATGAGAGCGCGGGGCTGTGGGGATTTTCCCAGTCATTTATTCGATGCGTAAAAAAAAAAATACGGATGGATGTGTAAAATAGAAGTAGTTGTGAGAAAAAATGCTGTAAATTCTGATACTTCGTTTAACATGTTTTTTATGGCTATAAAAAAAGACAAATCCGTAATCAACATGATTAGCTCTGTTATCGCTTTCAAATGAAAAATGCAATTTTACTCCTGGCTGGCTGTCAGAAGCTACTGCCCGAACTACGCATCCCTCACTGATCCCATTCAGTGCAAGTCATCAGAGCAGTAATCATCATTCAAGTAATTATGATCAAGTATAAGTACAAGTATTATCTCATGACGTTGTGCTAGGTACATCAAAATGCACTGTACATGTAAGAATTCATAATACATTTACAAATAAATATATGTTTAACATTTTTGTATTAGGTGGTAGATCTTTCAGATGCGATCATTTTAAAAGTAGCTCACATACTGAAAAAGTCTGAGCACCCCTGCTCTAGACCATCATCAATGCAAGATCTTGGTAAAAAATTAATGCATGGAAATAAATCTTGAGACATTGCAGAAGCTAAATCAAAACAATGCCACAGCGAATGCGTGCTGTAATCAAAGCTAAAGGCTGTCCAACGACATGTTAAGAGTGTGTGACCTTTTTTTTGGTGATGACTTTTTTTTTGGCCAGGCAGTGTATGTAAACAAGTTATTTAACTCGACTTGTATAATGTGGTTCATTCACTTATGCACACAAGTAATGCTGACGATAACTGATATGCATAAACTAGTAAAGAGTCTTAAGTGTAAAACCTGTGCGGGCTTTGTGCCTTTCTGAGCTGAGACAGAGAAGCAAATCCTCTTCCCCTCTACCCCTTTCCAGTTTGTCATTCTGCACTTCAAAGCAAACGTGATGAAATCCCTGAGGTATTATAAGAGCTCTGGTGTAGCAGTCGTCCTCAGCCCTGTCATAGCCTAATGCCTCATAAACGCAGTCTGGAAACATGCCCCTTTCCTATTCTTTAACTCTTTGTAGCCTCCCATCTTAAAGCACTATTTAAAGTCACACAAGTAAAAGTGCTTTGCAGCCTTACAAAATGTGGGCCATTTTATTTATGAATTATTTTATAGCCAGGATTCCACATTCACTCTGACAAAACATTGCACCACTACAATCTGAATGTCAAGACCAGAGTCAAGAATCAACCTTTTGCAGAGCCACAATGAAATATATGCAGACCAGATAGCACATAATCATAAAGCCAGCAAAATATTTCATGAGCATTATAAAGCCACTGAAAACCACACAGTGAATCAAGTATATATAATCGGCTACTTTTATAGAGGACAGCGGTTAAAATATAAAGTTAAGATCACATTCAAGTCCAATAAAAGCAATGAATAGTACAATTAAGAGGACAAAACTTCATTGACAGTAACAACTACTATATTAACAACTATCATTTACAACAAAATATATTTAATAATAATATTTATTTATAAAGTTGCTTTTTAGTAGTTGTTATCAATATTACAATGGTAGAGCAATAAAATATTAGTATTTATTAAAGAAAACAAACACTTTTTGGGATCAGGCATAGGTCTTATTTGGGGAAATGATAGTTTTTGGCCTTTGGAGTTTATTGTGGACAACTCACAAGAAAACAAAAGGATATTACCAACTGAGAGTCTGTGAGAGAGTGCTTAAGTGTCGACAATTCACTTTCATTCATCCACCTCTGAATACAAAATGCAACTTCTAACAAACTTGTCCTCAGGAAGAGAGGTTTTTGTTCATTTATTACAGATTTTTGGAGACTTTTATGGGTATAAATGTCAAGTTTACTTCAAATACTCAGCTTGGACATTGACGCAGAGCGATTTCAACCGTTGCGTTCAGCGGGTAATTATTCCTTGAAGATTGCCGTTAAGCTGTAACCATTTCTGAAGTAGTATCTTCTATTAATCCCTTAACCCATCCACCTTAGCACCTCCCCTTGGGCCAACTGCCAAACCTGGTCTGTTTCATCTTTGAAAACAGCAGAGAGGGCAGAGGAACAGAGCGTGAGCAGATTCTTGAAACATGGATAGTTATAATGTGCTATTAGGCAAAATAGGACTGTTTGTGAAGGATGTTTATCAAATTTGTTCAGAGTCATTTTCGGTAAGGCTCCCTTTGATTGGATGAATGTCTTTTTAATGGTTTTGATCATTGCTCTTAGTCAGACTAATGCTTATAAAACAGGGAATACATGCATTTGCTTTAGTTTTCTCTCACACAAAGACAAATACCAATCAAGCATACCAATTACTAGTGAAAATAATGTCATACCTATCTAATCTATCCACGAAGTAAGAAAGTGCCCTCTGACATCTGGGAACTTTGGGTACTCAGAACACAAGCAAATTATTATCAAACTATTATTACTAAGTATGTTCAAACCAGTGGGAATCTTACTTACAGACCCGCTCTAAACACAAAGAAAGTTTTTACCCATCAGCATATTCTTTCAGCGTGGGCCATCACAATGTTCTACAAGTCAAATTTTCCCCTTGTTTAAATCAAAGCCTTTAAGTTTGACTATAGCTGGACTTTATTTCTTTTCCATGCACTCTACTTGTGATAAGCTTTATCTTCAGCCCTAACAAGATTCCCCCATGGCCCCCCTCTGCCGCAGACTCAGAGGTGTCAGCGGGCCAGTTCAGCTCCCTTAGGTGACCTGTATGGGATACTCATGCTTTGTTGCTTTACAACATGCTTTTTTGTCTGAAATGGCTAAAGACCCTGCGGCCACATCTCTTTTAATCTGGGATTTCTTTTTGCCTTCTTTTCTTTATCCTTTCTACTCACTGTAAGTCAGACTACCAGGAGTCACAGTTCCGAGCGGGTGGAAAATGCTATGGAGCTTTGGCACACAGAGGCGTATATGTCCCAAAGGCTGCGGCTAATGCAAAAAAGTAGACATGGCAAGGGAGAAGGGGAGACTCGCTGCTGCAGAGTTAAGACCCTAATCACAGTCTGCTCTGCATGAAGGACTTAAAGTCACTATGCTTAATGCTACCTTCTCTTTAGTCAAAAACTGGGAAATACTACTGTTTACCTCTTCAGGTTTCTAATACCGCAGCCTCAATTCATAACACATGCCTATCCTTTGACGTATTTATGTGTGTGTGTGTATGTATATATGTATGTATGTATGTATGTATGTATGTATGTATGTATGTATGTATGTATGTATGTATGTATGTATGTATGTATGTATGTATGTATGTATATATATATATATATATATATATATATATATATATATATATATATATATACACATACATGCAACCTTCCTGAACAGAAACTAGTTACCATCACAGTGGTAGACATCCAGGAAAGAGTCTCAGGCATGAAAAACTGGACCACACCAGGCCCTGACATGATCCACGCCTACTGGCTAAAGAAGCTCACTGCTCTCCATGAGCGCCTGGCAGCACAAATGAACCCGCTGCTAATGGATGGGACGCACCCTGAATTGCTAACCGAAGGGCATACGATCCTGATTCAGAAGGATCCCTTAAAGGGTACAGGACTATCTAGCTATCGGCCAATAACCTGTATCTCCACAACATGGAAGCTCATGTCAGGCATCATCGCGGCTAACATAAGTGGGCACATGGATCAATACATGAGCACAGCACAGAAGGGCATTGGCAAAGATACCAGGGGAGCCAAACACCAGCTCCTGGTAGACCAAACAATCGCCCGAGACTGCAGAATCAATGCACTGCCTGGATTTATTACAAGAAAGCCTACAACTCAGTGCCACACACATGGATCACTGAATGCCTGGAGCTGTACAACATCAACGGGACTCTAAGAGCCTTCATTGCAAACTCGATGAGGTTGTGGAAAACCACCCTTGAGGCCAATGGCAAGCCACTTGCACAAGTGACCATCAAATGTGGCATATACCAAGGAGATGCACTGTCCCCACTGCTGTTCTGCATAGGTCTGAATCCCCTCAGCCAAATCATCAGCAACACTGGCTATGGATACTGACTCAGGAATGGGGCTACCATCAGTCACCTCCTCTACATGGATGACATCAAGCTGTACGCTAAGAATTAGCGAGACATTGACTCACTGATCCACACCACCAGGATCTACAGCACAGACATTGGAATGTGATTCGGCTTGAGAAGTGTAACCGGATGGTGACAAAGAGAGGGAAGGTAGTCCACACAGAAGGGGTCTCCCTCCCAGAAGGGACAAAAGGCAGACATTGAGGACAGTTACAAGTACGTTGGTATCCCACAAGCAAATGGCAACCTTGAAGAGGAAACAAGGAAAGCAGCCACGACCAAATATCTCAGTAAGGCAAGTCCTAAGGAGTCAGCTCAATGGCAGGAACAAGATCCAGGCAATAAACAACTATGCGATGCCAGTAATCAGATACCCAGCAAGAATCATAAGCTGGCTGAAGGAGGAGATACAGACCACATATGTTAAGACCCGAAAGCTCCTGGCCATGCATGGCGGGTTTCATCCCAAATCCAGCACCCTGAGACTGTACGAGAGCCGCAAGAAAGGAGGCTGAGGACTAGTGAGTGTGAGAGCCACAGTCCAGGATGAAACATCCAAGATCCATAAGTACATCAAGGACAAGGTCCCACCAGATGACGTGCTCAGCGAATCTATCAGACAGTGGAGTGCAGAGGAAGAGGTGCTGAAGGAACCATCATGGAAGGACAAGCCCCTGCACGGGATGTACCACCGGAACATAACTAAAGTGGCTGATATCAAGAAATCCTACCAATGGCTTGAGAAAGCAGGACTGAAGGACAGCACAGAGGCACTCTTCCTGGCTGCACAGGAGCAGACCATGAGAACTGGAGCGATAGAGGCCTAGATCTACCATACCAGACAAGACCCAAGGTGTAGGCTGTGGAAAGAGGCCCCTGAGACAATCCAGCACATAACTGCAGGGTATAAGATGCTGGCAGGGGAAGCATACATGGAGCGACATAACCAAGTGGCGGGCATAGTGTACAGAAACATCTGTGTGGAATATGGACTGGAAACCCTAAGATCAAGGTGGGAAACACCTCCAAGTGTGGAGAATGATTGAGCCAAGATTCTGTGGGACTTCCAGATACAGACTGACAGAATGGTGATGGACCAACAGGACATTGTGGTAGTGGATAAACAACAGAGCAAAGCCACTGTTGTGGACATCGCAGTACCAAGTGATGGGAACATCAGGAAAAAGGAACATGAGAAGCTAGAGAAATACCAGGGGCTCAGAGAAGAGCTGGAGAAGGCCTGGAAGGTGAAGGCATCAGTGGTGCCCATGGTCATTGGAGCACTCGTGGCAGTGACCCCCAAACTGCAGGAGTGGCTACAGCAGATCCCAGGAAAAACATCAGACGTCTCAGTCCAGAAAAGTGCAGTACTAGGAACAGCAAAGATACTGCATAGAACCCTCAAGCTCCCAGGCCTCTGGTAGAGGTCCTGAGTGGGGAAAAGAGGGGATGAGACCACCCGGGGAGGGTGAGGAGGAGATTATTATTTATACATACATACGTACATACATGCGTACATGCATACATGCATACATGCATACATGCAGACATGCAGACATGCATACATGCATACATGCATACATGCATACATGCATACATGCATACATGCATACATGCATACATGCATACATGCATACATACATACATACATACATACATACATACATACATACATACATACATACATACATACATACATATATATATCCATGTGTCAAATACTAGAACTAGAATATGGTTCAATTCATGAAGTGTTCAGAAAATTACAATTTCTCCAGTCTTATGTGCTCATTCCCATCCTCATTATTCTCAAAGAAAACCTCATCATCTCCAGAACGTATTGAATAACTTAAAATGGGGCAGTCGTAATATGGTACTTTATATCTTCCAATTACAGTTGTTACAATACAAATATGTCAAACTCATTTTCAATACTCAGTGAATTGCTCCATATTCAAAACTGATTTTTATACTACAATTTCTTTTTTCTCTTTTTATTTAACAAAATGTAATTTTCATAATTTTTAAGACAACAATACTTTCTGTAATATGCGGCCTCACACTAGTTTTGATCCGGGCAACTGGAAAGGTCCAGCTTTGTCCTGTGTGTTCTGTTCAAATGAGTATCCAGTTTTGACACCACTTTCAGTAAGTATCTGGCTCAAAGTCATTTCATTTGTATTTTTTGGTATTTTCACATCTTCATTGCTTGACACCTTCCAATTGAAATCCATATCAAATCCATTTCAAGGACTGCATATTTTTTACAATAGTATGTTTTACTGACATGTGCAACCATAGACACTGTTCATTTTAATGTGTTACAACCAAGGACATAATGCATATGCGTCATACTTTGAGCGTCTCCAGATAAAACATATGTGTAAAACACTTTCACCGCAAACATCTTGGTGAGTGGCGCACCTGCTGTGCCCTTCACTGCACACTCAGGTGCTTCATTTGTTTGTTTGAGGAGCAGGTCCTTGGAGACTGCCACCTCCCACTGGCACTAAGTATATTAATTGACTTGGCTCCGCTTCCAGCCAGGTGTAACACATTTTTACGGGGTGCCCTGGAACGCCGGGAAAGGTCTGCTGGGAAATTTGCTCCCATCATGTCGGAGCTACACTTTCTGCACTTCCATATGCCGTTTCCCCTCACCTTTATCTAGCACAGGATGGCTTGCAGACAACCAGTTGGTGCATAGGTCTTAATCTAATGATGGAACATTGATTTATGCTTGGGTGTCCCATAGCCATTAAGATAATTGCATGATCACTTTATAACATCCTCCCTTGGTGGCCATGGTAATTTGGCTCTCCTCCTTCCACTGAAAGACCTGTAACCACATTAAAGCAATAGAGAATGTGCCAGGAAATATCATCTTTCAGTGTCACAAATTGATTTTAGACCATTTCCGCTGACTTCCAAACCTTTTAGTCTACTTCTCACCAGGTCTTACAACTTGTATTGATTTTGGTTGGTTTTGTGTCACCTTGTAATTCATATTGCCTGGTAATTTCACTGATGCAATCTTTAGAGTGTGTATTTTTAGCTGTTAGAGAATATCAACTGCACTTTTAAAGTAATGAAGGGTAAATGGTGGTGTTAAATTGCACTCATCCCCAACAAAAGCGGTAACTAAAGAAAGATTCAGCCAAACATACAATGAATTGGCTGTGTGAAAAAGAAATCTGATCATTATGGACCATTCACTCGTTTGATCTCGCAGCAAATTACGGCAGTTCACAACAAAAAGGCATCTGTAAATATATCTATTCCATTCACTCAAATTTATTGTACAAACAAATGACATAATAATGCAGACATTACAGTGGGACATCTATTTTTTCTCATTTGCTGTTTCATTAATTAATAAACAGTATAGACTTTACCTGTCAGAAAGTATTAAAAAAGTACAATTTCAAACCATAATAAACTTTATAGACTATGACCTGATTTTCTACCTATCTGAATTTCCTTTATCAACTGATTACTAATCAGTCACTGATCAAATTGCAAATAATCCATACCTGTCTTTCTGGTGACTTTGTTGCAAATACAGGCATGTGACAGGTCAAAAGTGGATACCAAAATGGCGACATTGTTTTCCCTTCATCCTCTCCACATAACCAGCCCGGTGTGTTCTCCTCCCCTACAACAAGGAAAGAGTTTGTTAGTGCTGGTTGACCAACTTGAACTACTTGAATAATATATGATTAGCATGAACATGTAATCAAACATTAGCCACCTGCGGTATGCAAAATGAAAGGCATCATGAGTGTGTGAATGTTATAATCACTCCCCATAGAAGGAGGCAAGGCCAAATCCTGCCAACTCAGGACCTCAGCAGTGATTAAGACTGCACTTAATCAACAGTGAGCGTCGGCCCCAGCAGGGGAAATGCTACTGCTGGATTTGAGTTATAATAATGGACTCCCTGGTCTATGCACCATCTCAGCACATATGACTGGTAGCCTTAGGTGCACCCATGACAAGGCAGTGGGACCAGGTGTCAGAATGGACCAATGGTGTAAAAATGTAAAGCTTAATCATCACAACAAAATCAAATTAATCAACTTTTCAATTTTGTTTTAGTTTTTTGTTTTTTATATATATATATATATATATATATATATATATATATATATATATATATATATATATATATATATATATATATATATATATATATATATACACTATTATATTGACTGAAAAATAGTTCATTATAGAATACTATTGAAGGGGATAAAAGCAAACATAACCTGTAAAGTAAATACTTTACCACTACTACTTCCCTTTAAGTGGTGAAAAACCTTAAAAGACTCGTGTTGTGCCAAATGTAAATGTATGCTGACTGAATTACATAACATTGTCACTTCTCACTTGTGACTTTCTGAAGTACAGAACAGTGTAGAAAACTTAACTCTTTGCTTCTGCTCTGCTTCTTATCTTATCTTAAGCAAATTTAAAGGTCTGCAAATGTATTGCATTACATGTGCAACAGCCCTATGCATTTATTTATTTTACACTACACTTGACTCCTTGCATCTGTCCTATTAATTACAACTGATTGTATCGCACTGTGTAGAATAGGTAATCTGAAGCCTCAAACTCCTGACTATTGCCTTAACCTAAAGAGCAATGCAATTACATACTATTACAGGTACATCATATTAAGTGCAGTGTAAAATAAATCTATTGCTCACATAAATGCCCTCAGCGACAGTACATATCAGAACAAAGTGAAACAGATTATGATAAACCTATAAATAATCTAGTCATTTGTATTTACAGTCACTTGGAGCGTGGCAGTTGTGAATTATTAATTATTGGGGTGGGCGGCCTCTCTCCCTGCCTCCGCTCCTGCCTGGATCCAAAGGTGTGCAGGTCACTCAATAGAGGGACTTAATTGAGGGCAAGTTTTTGCAGGTGAGGTCTGGTGATTTTCATTACCTCTGAGTAATCACCATCTTTCTTTGGATAATTTTCAGATTATCATATGCAATAGTATTCCAACTGGGTCCAATCGTTGCTTCAGCTAAATTTGTCGAAAATTGATTAAATGAAAACCAGTAATGAATAAAGAAAAGATAAAACAAAAATTAAATGGATGGACAGAATGTAGTTACAAGATTGCACAAATTGCATATTTATATGCCGAGTTACCTTTATCTGAACTGCCACTCACATATTGTGGTTCCATTCATATTTGCTAAAAGTAAATAATACAGTCCCATTTGATAAGGTAATGGGTTTGGAGCGTGTATGAATGTCTTCAGGCCATATTAAAACCTTTATTCAGTAAATAAAAAAACACACTTTTGTATAGTTTAGGAACCATAACAGAATTACCTTTCTAATATAAAATCCAGACTTATGACAAACTACGAACAAGTAGTAGAGACCTCAACTAAAGGGGCACTACGTAACTTTCCTGCTTTGTTATTGCTTTGCCTGGGATATTCCACAGTAAGGCATTAAACTTACCTAGCTTATTTTTATTCAGTTCCACATGTTTTTGTTGCTAAAAATACATTAAATATACATTAGCAGGGCCACCATTCCTCAGATCTGACCTGTAACTTGTCTCCATGTCTCCACAGACAAGCATCATAAAAGTGCATCATTAAGGTCATGGCAGTGATTATTGTTTTGATCAAATACCAAATAACACACAAGTATTGTGACAACAATCAAATACTGATACCAGTGTTAATGCATTAACACTTCTGTACTATAAAGAATTTTACCTTGGCATATAGAGGTTGTTGTTGGTTCAGAAGCCCGTTATGATGAGTGAACAATCAAGGCTATTTATGTCACCTGGACCAGCGTTACCGGGGCCCCCACCCTGGAGCCAGGCCTAAGGAGGGTGCTCGACAGCGAGTGACAGGTGGACAGGCCCTTCCCCACGGGGCCCAGCCGGACTCAGCGGGAAGGAGCGAAGTGGGGCCGTCCTCACGTGGACCCACCCCCCACAGGAGGATCCGTAAGGGGCCGGTGCAGAGAGATCTGGGTGGCAGTCGAAGGCAGGGGAGCTGAAGCTTGTGTGGGAGATTACCGACTAGATTTAGTTGGCCTCACCTCCACGCACAGCTTGGGCTCTGGAACCCAACTCCTTGAGGGGGGCTGGGCTCTCCATTTCTCTAGCGTTGCCTGCTGGGAGAAGCGGCGAGCCCCTCAGCTCAGCCTCCTTATGTTGGACTTCACCCTGGTGAATGAGAGGGTCACATCCCTGCACTTTCGGGTCGGGGACAGGTCTCACTGTTGTGGCAGCCTACGGGCCAAACAGCAATGCAAAATACCCGGCCTTCTTGGAGTCCCTGGAAGGGGTACTAGACAGTGCACCGACCGGGGACTCCGTTGTTCTCCTAGGTGACTTCAGTGCCCATGTGGGTAACGACAGTGACACCTGGAGGGGCGTGATTGGGAGGAATGGCCTCCCTGATCTGAACCCAAGCGATGTTCTGTGGACTTCTGTGCTAGCCGCAGTTTGTCCATAACGAACACTATGTTCCAGCACAAGGGTGTCCATCAGTGTACATGGCACCAGGACACCCTAGGTTGGAGGTCGATGATCAACTTTGTTGTAGTGTCATCCGCGTGTCTTGGACACTCGGGCGAAGAGAGGGGCAGAGCTGTCAACCAATCACCACTGAGTTTGATCCGCTGGCGGAGGAGGAAGCCGGACAGACCTGGGAGGCTTATTGGCTCGTGGGACTCCTGAGGCAGCTGACAGGTACTGGCGGGCTAAGCGTGCTGCGGCTCGTGTGGTCGCAGAGGTAGAAACTCGGGGTTGGGAGGAGTTTGAGGAGGCAATGGAGGAGGACTATCGGACGGCCTCAAAGAAATTCTGGCAAACGCCTCAGGAGGGGGAGCAGCGCTTCACCAACACTGTTTACAGTGCGGGTGGGGAGCTCCTGATCTTGTCAGGCGGTGGAAGGAATACTTTGAGGATCTTCTCAATCTCCCCATCATGTCTTCCGAGGAGGAAGCAGAGACTGGGGACTCGGAGGCAGACTCGTTCATCACCCTGGCTGAAGTCACCTAGGTGATTGGCAAGCTCCTCAGTGGCAAGGGTCCCGAGGTGGACGAGATCCGTTCCGAATACCTCAAGTTTCTGGATGTTGTGTGGCTGTCTTGGGTGACACGTCTCTGCAACATCACATTGGTGGTCGGGGACAGTACCGCTGGACTGGCAAACCCATGTGGTGGTCCCTCTGTATAGGAAGGGGAACCGGAGGGTGTGTTCCAATTACAGGGGAATCACACTGATCAGCCTTCCTGGTAAGGTCTATTCCAGAGTACTGGAGAGTACCCTGGAATAGAGGAGGAGGAGCAGTGTGGTTTTCATCCCGGTCGTGGAACACTGGACCAGCTCTATGCCCTCCACCAGGTCCTCAGGGTTTCATGGGAGTTTGCCCAACCAGTCCACATGTGTTTTTTGGATCTGGAGAAGGCCCCTCGTGGTGTCCTTTGGGGGTGCTCTGGGAGTATGGGGTCCGGGGCCCTTTACTAAAGGCTGTCCGGTCCCTGTATGACCGGAGCAGGAGCTGTGTTCGCATTGCCGGCAGTAAGTCAGACCTGTTCCCGGTGCATGTTGGACTCCGCCAGGGCTGCCCTTTGTCACCAGTTCTGTTCATTATATTTATGGACAGAATGTGTGAGATTGACAGGTGGATCGGTGCAGCATCTGCAGTGATGCGGTCGCTGTATCAGTCCGTTGTCGTCAAGAAGTTGCTGAGCCGGAAGGCAAAGCTCTCGATTTACCAGTCAATCTACGTTTCTACCCTCACCTATGGTCATGAGCTCTGGGTAATGACCGAAAGGACAAGATTGCGGATACAAGCGGCCAAAATGAGTTTCCTCTGCAGGATGACTGGGCACACCCTGAGAGATAGGGTGAGGAGCTCAGTCACACGGGAGGAGCTCGGAGTAGAGCAGCTGCTTCTACACCTCGAGAGGAGCCAGCTGAGGTGGCTTGGGCATCTGCTCAGGATGCCTCCTGGACGACTTCCTAGGGAAGTGTTCTGGGCATGTTCCACTGGGAGGAGAAGACCCAGGACTGGAGGGACTATGTCTCTCTGCTGGCCTGGGAACGTCTTGGGGTCCCACCGGAGGAGCTGGAGGACATGTCTGGGGTGAGGGAAGTCTGGGAGTCCCTGCTTAGACTGCTGCCCCTGCGACCCGACCCCAGATAAGCGGAAGAAAATGGATGGATGTTGTTGTTGTGGTTGGTTGTGGTTGTATACAATATACAATTTTGTATATTGTATATTAAATATTGTTTTCACTCTACCCCAGCTCAAACGTATCTAAAGTTTAAATATGTGCAGACTACTACAACTACGAAAATTGAATTACTGCTGCAACTGCATATTGTCTGCTATTGGTAGAAAAAATCTTCTGCTCTTCCTCGTGATACTATGACTACTTCAATTAGATCTCAAGAAAAGAGTTTATTAATAACCCAGCAGAACCTAGAACAAGCAATTCTATTCTGCAATTCAACCCACATGCTCATTGTGATGGATTTGGCACAAACAAGAATGACCAACTTGGGAGCTAAGAAACATTTATGTCAGCTCCCTAAAGATAATTACAGCCTGGATCTTAGGGCATGCTTCTTACTGTGGTTTCCAGTTTACACCAATTAGTGTCAAAGAGTAAAAGTATGTCAACACACATTGCAAGTACCACCCTGAGCCCTTCATGCAAGCAAAGTCTGCAGCCTTCATCCAGCATGGTTGTTTATTGCTTGTTGATTTGGTAATTATCAAACATGTGTATGTGGAAGAATGTTCAGCTGTTACAAAGGTCACACAATGTATAGATTTGCTCAGCCTTAAGTTTTTAGATGGTGTCGAAACACAAGAAAAACACCAAAACTCAGTTTTTGGTGTGATTTTCTACTGTTGGATGATAGTAGCTAGATTATGACTTTAATTTTATAAGAGAGGGACTTTTTAACAGCTCAAATTAGCTCAACTGTTGTAGGCCCAATAAAATGAGTTCTTTATGGTCAGATTGTGATAAACAAAGCACAGATTAAAGGTTAATTTGAGTAGCATTAGATAGAGCAGTGCCTCCAGTTAACTTCACCCCCCAGGGAAATTTGATGATGTCAGCTGAAAGGTATCAATAGAAAAAAATAACAAACAAAAGCCAAGAGAATCTGGCATTAATATCTCTCTAATATAATTATTATTACAACCACACATGTCCCACCACAGAAGCCAAATGTCAGTATTTTCGTAGTCATTATTTAAACATTCATTAGAATCAAACAGCTTGAATATTACGTTTACCCATGCTAAAGGTCATTTACTGTGCACTGTACTGTATTATAATTATATACACAACACCATTCGCAGAGAAGCAGGATGGGAATACTAAGTGGTGAGATTAAGATACTCTGTTTCTTTATTCTAATCATGCTTTTGTTTCAAGCCTTTTGCTGATCAAGATTAATTTGCGGAGGATGGTGCTCTATCAACCCCAGTGACACAAAGAGCAGAGATATAGACTAATTAAATACACCAGTGCAATTGATATTTCCCATGGATCAATGCAAGTGTGGGATTTGTTAATTAAATCCTTGATAATGTTTACTCATCATAAACATTTCCCATGTTTGAGCACAGCGAGATAGCTATAATCTTAGCCGTCTGACAGATTAATTTAAGGGCTAAGGGAAAATCCGCCCAGCAACTGGAGTGTGTGAGTCTACGTCTTTATAGGGGCAAGAGTTCAGCACAATGCATATATTAAAATTCTTATCTAAAGGAATCTGTTCTACCACTTTATAGAGATGACACAAAGCAGAAAGATAATAGTTATTTCGACAGATGCAAAATATCTGTCACCATAGCAACCACTTTGTGAATCCATGAGCCAATAAGACCAAAGCCCCAGAGCCCGCACAAAAGCCCAAGCGGCAGGGAGGACTTTGAATTCCTGCTGCGTGTCTCCAGAGCTGTGTATGCCGCTATGGCACAGGTTATCACACAGTGGATTAAGGAGGCGTGCCACAACCTCAAGCTGCACTCCACTCATCTATTGATCCATGTGTGAAGGGAAAAAGCAAGGAAAATCAGCACACTTAGCAGGCTAACCGCAGGCAGCAGCCCCCTGCCTGCCCCCTGTACTCCACAGTGGGGCTGATTGCTCGTCTCAATCATCCTTTCACCTCCCCGCCTCACCCCTCCATCAGTTCGACCACAGAAGCATGCATCCTGAACAACTCCCTCACTTTATCCCTATTCAATGTGGCAGCTCACTCACATGATTTTCTTCTTGTGAGAGCCATCAAAGTCTGTGGCTCTAACATGGTTTGAAAGGCCTGGGACTCTGGAGTAGGCAGCAATTAATTGTGCAGCGAGAAAGGCCATTAATTAGGCAATGCTTGTGGCTATTTCACTTGGCCCCTTCAGGAGGCATTGGGCCATTCAGAGACACATGAAAGATGCACGGGCACACCGGGTTATTAACGAAGCCCAGGGCCTAGCACAGCAGCCCACAGAGTCCAGTCTCACTATAGAAACACATGAGCTCTTAACTAAAGCATATTCATGCACCCCAGAATGACAAATTAGGTGAAGGTGTCAATTTTCATCACATTTCATAACAAAAACACAACAATGCCATCCATCCATCCATTTTCTTCCGCTTATCCGGGCCCGGGTTGCGGGAGCAGCAGTCTAAGCAGGAACTCCCAGACTTCCTTACCCCGGACACATCCTCCAGCTCCTCCGGTGGGACCCCAAGGCGTTCCCAGGCCAGCTGAGAGACATAGTCCCTCCAGCGTGTCCTGGGTCTTCCCCGGGGCCTCCTCCCGGTGGGACATGCCCAGAACACCTCCCTAGGGAGGCGTCCAGGAGGCATCCTGAGCAGATGCCCAAGCCACCTCAACTGGTTCCTCTCGACATGTAGGAGCAGCAGATCTACTCCGAGCTCCTCCCGTGTGACCGAGCTCCTCACCCTATCGGTAAGGGTGCGCCCGGCCACCCTACGGAGGAAACCCATTTCAGCCGCTTGTATCCGCGACCTTGTCCTTTCGGTCATTACCCAGAGCTCATGACCATAGGTGAAGGTATGAACGTAGATTGACCAGTAAATCGAGAGCTTTGCCTTTGGGCTCAGCTCCTTCTTTACCACAATGGACCGATACAGTGACCGCATCCCTGCAGATGCTGCACCAATCCGCCTGTCAATCTCACGCTCCATCCTTCCCTCACTCGTGTACAAGACCCCCAGATACTTGAACTCTGAGATACAACAATGCAAAAAGCTAAATGTAATAGTAAAAAAATATGTAGAAATTTTGAAAATCAAATCAGAGATTTTTGTTGAATTGCAGCACTCTTGGATATTACAAGTCGTGAGCTGTGGAGAGTGGTGTGAGCTGGTTATGTAAAAATGTGTGTTATGATGTCTTATCACTCACTATTAAATCATGCATGAGAACATTATCTATTTCAGCTGTCCATTCAGGGGCGTTTCAGAGCAGGGTACCCATTTCAAACTAAACAAGAGCATGGTTGGTTGCCTTTCAAATGCTGATTGGGCCATAGGTCTCCCCTGTGCACAAGACGGGACGGCCTTGGCGTGCAATGACGAGGAAGCTTCAGTGACGGTTCACCATCCGTGAAATTAAATCAACAACTCCCTTATTGTAATTACATTTGGTTAAATGGGAAGGCAAAGTGTGGGTGTAATACAATTAACATGTAATTGTCATCCTGACCAGGTTGGGGCTGATCTATTCCCCCCAGGGAATCGCTGAATGCCATCAAACCACCCCTCAGCTTCTAAAACTATAATCAATGATGTATGAAGCAAGAATAAGAAGGGGGACTGTATTTTCCTGTGCAGTTTGTCAATATCCTCTATACTACAAAGAACCTTAGAGTGAGTTCAGGCAGTCAGAGAGGGAAAGCTTTTGTTGAAAGTTTTTCAGTTGTTACTTTGAAAAGTTCATTAATATTAGCAGCAGTAACTGCTTGATAATTCCTTTGTGAAGACACATACAGTGTGTGTAGTATGAATGTTGAGGCTTTCTGTTGTCTGAACGGTGAATTTCATAACAGTTGGTAGGTACCTGGTCAATTATGCTGGATCATTGTCATCTGCATTAAATATAACAAATGGATTCATGATTCTGTGGAAGTAACTGTGTTTATGCTGCCCCAGCTCTTATTAGCTAATCACAATAAACATTTCCATTAACCTCAGCTCATGAGGTACACGAGACTGCAGATGGAGAGGCCCAACACTGTGTGGGCTGCTGGATATGAATATGCATGAAGCTCTAATAACTACAAGTATATCCCTGGATAATTGTCATGTATTCATATCACTCACCAAATACATAGTGAAAGCTACACCATTTACCAGAATGCTGATCATCATTCAGCTCAAATAAATGGTGGGGTTTTAAGTCAGACCCAACAAAAGTCAAAAGAAAGCATCAATTAATCTGCCATAAAAGCTTCCACTAAGTTCAAACATTACAATTTTGAACTCAAGTTTAAATACAGGCTGTCAGTCATCTTAAAACATGAGAGAATCAATAATAGAGTAAATATGAGTCTTTCCCTTCAATAAGGACCCACTCTCAAGCCCACATTGTCTCTTTTAACTTTAATATTGTTGGGGACACAGAACTCTGCTGGACGTCTCTGAGGCAAGAATTACTGCATTTCTATAGAAACGCTGTAGACTGGGTAACTGTCTACACAATAAAAGAAAGAAAAAAATAAATAAATATGAAACTACATCATTGTTGAAAGTAATTAACTGTAAATTATGGAATATTTAAGGAGACATTCAGAATATTTTTAACATCTGAATAACCATTGTTTGGGGCTCAACACTGACCACCCTCCACTTTTGGATGCAAGTTTTCCATTCATTTTTCCCATAAGCGCTCCAAAAACTTGCTCATGGCTAATCACCTATGTGGTAATTAAACATGACAAGCCCCTCCCAAGTTATTAAAACATTTTTCCAAATTTTAAGTTTTAAATCTGTTTTTTTGGAGAGAAAATAGCTGAGACATTACCCCAAAGCTGTGTATCCTTTGTTGTGTTACAAAATCTCTAATATTTAAATTTATGTCTATGAGAAAACTGAACAGAAAGTTGACTTCCGGAACCGCAGCTGGCTTTGAGGTGGGCAGGTCTATAGAGCTCCACAGTTTGCTTTTAACTAGATGCTCTCTTCTACAGTGTGCTATCTCCAGGAGCCACATTTAGGCATGTGGTCTAATCCCATTTAAATATATGAAATTTAGATGTCTCTAGCCGACTGAAGCTACCTATGCAGCATGATTTTTGAATGTCGCCTGCTATCATAGGGGAGAGTGGGTTTCACGGCGCTGTCCTCATCAGTACGCATGTTGTGTTCCTGATAAAGGTGTGAGCAACAATGAAAGGCTTGGTATGCTCTGCCTCACCACCTGCACACTGCATGCTCTATGTGCTGCCTGTTTTTGATGCCACTCTGACACAAGCCACACGCACAGCCGGAAAGCACCGCCGCATGTGCAATGTTCCTCTTTGTGCACCTCTGTATTCAGGCCATGAAACAGCCCAGATGTATGGGAGAGAATGTAGGGTTGTGGTGGTAGTGGGTGTTTTCTGGTTTGGTAATAATGAGTCAAACTGGAGAATCTCAAGAAGGGAGAAAACAGTAGTCTTTTCAGCCAAACTTAAAAGGTGTTTACAAGAAAGGCAACAGAAGCGAAGCTAATCTGAATTGATCATAAATATTGACTAAAGTTCTTCTTCTTCAAAAGGGTCTACTAAATATTTCAACAAACTTGATTCAAAGGGATGTGTTACATCAAAACTAGTTACATTAGGACTGGGCAATATGGCAAAAATATAAAATATAATTTCCTCATATTGATTGATCTGGATTTTATTTTCCTTTTCAAAAACAACACAAAATGGGTTTCAGTTTTGATTTCATGAACCATTTAGCACAAAAAATAGCCCAATTTATTCTTCCAAAAGCTAAACTAAACAGAGTTAACTGACAGAGGATTGGCTCTGGACTTCTCAATTTTAAAAAACCAAGCATACTACTGATGATTAGATATGACCAAATCTCAATCTCAGTTCACATTTGATTAACTGCCCCTAAACTAAATACATTTTATATAACACTTTAAATATAAAAAAATAAAATTCTGTTGGTGCCTAAAATATGTATTTTGCCACTTTTACTTGACAGTCACATTATTTCTGTTATTTCACTTTTGGCAGCTAATCAGGATCAGATCACAGAAGTTACCTCGTGCCCATGTTGTTCGTGTTTTGAAAAATGTAATACCAGGCCAAATTGTCTATTTTCTAACAAACTACTAAGTACATATTGAACAAAATAACCAATACGGTTTAAAAAAAAACAAAACAGGCTGATGTAGATTCTTGACAGCACTAGGATATGAGAGAACACAGTGTTTAGTTAGATGGTGCACATTTGTTGCTTAATGAGCCAAAATGCAGGAACTAGAGATTTGACAAAGGCAAGACTGTCAAAGCTACTTAAAAATGTAATGTACAAAGATGTTTTTCTATTTAGAAGTGACTTTTTACCAAGAAATGTTTCAGCTGAGGAGTCTTGTTTTTTGCTGCCAAAGCTATTAATAAGATCAGAAGAACATTCATGATGATAAAACTTAGTAAATAGATAGATATAAATAATTTCCGTATTTTACAGACTATGCTCCAGAGTATAAGTCGCACCAGTGAAAAAAACGCATTATAAAGAAGAAAAAAACCATAAGTCGCACTGGACTGCACATGTGGACATGGAAATTGTTGGTAGCCTTCGGTTAATGAAAGAAAAACTCACAATGGTCACAGAAATAACTTGAATCTGACAAAAGTAATAATAAATAAAATTATATGAAATTTAACCAATGAAAATCAGACATTGCTTTTCAACCATGCTTCAACAGAATTGAATAAAAAATAAACTCATGAACCAGGCCTGGACAAAAATCATGGTACCCCTAGAAAAGACAGAAAATATTGTGACCAAAGGGACATGTTAATCTAAGGTGTGTCCACTAATTAGCATCAGAGGTGTTTACAATCTTGTAGGCACACTATATATAGGCCCACTTGTCAGTGGGCTGTTTGGTGACATGGACCAGAGGAAGCAAAGGAAAGAGTTGACTCAGGAGAAATGATATATTCTAATAATTATATATTCTGATAATTTCACATATAAGTCGCATCTGAGCAGAAGTCGGACCCCCGACCAAGCTATGAAAAAAGTGCGACTTATAGTCCAGAAAATACAGTCAGTATAGTTTCACATTTAAAGCTACCATCCAAGTTTTTTTTTTGTTTTTTTTTTCACCAGTAGATGGTAGAAAAACAGATCAGCCTGAACAAGATCACCCTTGTTTTCTTCTTCATAGGGGGGGCATGAGAGAAAATAATTCAGAAGCACTGGATTAGAGTAATTATTGACCATTAGTGCTTGACCATTGCAAAAAATACTTTCAAAATAGATAACACAATGAAGCCATGAAAATCAGTACTTTCTATAGCAGTTCGATGTAATAGATGTAATTCAACTGGACAAATCGCGTTCCTTTTTAGATGGAGAGAAGGAACATCGAAAAAGTTGAAGTTTTGTTACACAGTGAAAAGTGGACGGAGGTTATCATTCAAGTACAAAGGTCTTCCATTCCTTGTGCTACTTAATAATAGCAGAGAGAGAGTGCACAGCTAAGGTCAAACCAGAGCATGTAAGGCTCAGATAAAAAAAAGACTGTGCTGCTCCCTACTGGGCAACATCTGAGTATTGGTGTTGTCCAATAATGTCCATGTCTCTGATTTCTCCTTCACTCTTAAACTTGAAATATTCCTTACAAACTTGAAATATTCCTTACATGGCCACCCTTTCTTTATATTATAAAATAAACTTTAATTAAATTGCTCTTAGGTATTAATTGAAGGTCATAGAAGCTAGGCCAATAGGATGTTAGCTGAAGTAAGATGGTGTGCTGATGATGCCTCTAAACCTTTGACTTAAACATTTCAGTGGGTTACATCATGCTGGTGTTGTACTTACGCAGTGCGATCTTGGCCAAGTGCAGACGGTTGACCCAGGAGATCTTACTCAGAGGGTTTGGAGTGTTGAACACCACCATGAAGCTAACAGGGCGCCCTGACCTGAACAAAGAGGAGGGAGGAGTTTAGGGACATACAGTAAAAAACATTCTTCTTATTATTATCTCAGTTGTGTGCATGTATGTGTGTATGTAAGCTGTATTTGAATATATGAAAAAACACAGCTTGAAATAAACAAACACCTTTAAATAACCAGTTAAGTTACATCAATATTACTTTGCCATAGGCTATATTTATTAAAAAGGCTTTACAAATTAAATCCCTAAAAAAGTTCACAGTACTAAGCTGTAATATTCTTTGATTTTTAAGTATCTGTTTTTTAATTGCAAAACATCCCCAGTAGGCTCGCAAATAACGACCCCAAAAACTAGGTCACAGTAGGAATCCATTATGACGATAATGAATTCATGCTGAGTGCACCTGCCATCCACTGCACAGGAGAACGCAAAAAGTTTACAAAGGCGCCCAAATGCTTTGGGTGTGGAATAAAACATTTATTTTACTGTGCTATAAACCACAACTCACAGCAAAATTAGTCATTGAAATACGGTTTCACTTTTACTTTTACTTGTTAATTGAAGGGGTGCAGAGGTGTACAGTCATAAAGAGAGTTTAAGGAGTCTGGAGTACCTCTTCACATTTTAGCATTTTCAATTTTATTATAAAAAACACAGTATAATAAAGCATTTGCAACCTCTGAACATGTTCACAGTCCAATCTCAAATGAATTACAGAAAAGTGATGTTAATATTCATTCATTCAACTCTTTCTGTTTTAAGAACATTCTGGAAATTGTGAGATTTAAGAGGCACAGGAGAACTGACACAGACAAACAATTAGGGTTGAAACAAGTTAATCAATTAATTGTTTCTGGACTATATAGACAAACTCTAACATGCCATGTACCAAGAGGACAGATTTTATTACTCAGGCAAACTAGGAATTATTTTAAAATGACACAGGAAACATTTAGATTAGATTTAAAAACAAAAACAGGATGTCCTTGAGCAGAATTACTAACTTCATGTGGGTCAAATTTTGTAAAAAAAAACATCAAATTCACAGGTCTTCGCAATCTAATCAACAAATTGATAAATTCAAAGAATAATTACTACACTAATCGATTAACTTAATCGTTATTTGCATAATTTTATTTTTCATTCTACCAAATATCTTTGAATATCTGGGTTAATCAACAAAATAGATATACAAATACTAGAAGCCTTTGACTAACTCTTAACCACTTGGGCAGACCATTTTTACCACAGAGCTATCCACAGTAGACCTTGTATCGAGCTCTGTTAAACCTACTTCACATTCTACAAATTCCTTTAAACATAATAAAGCATTGAACAATGGCTAGACCTATTTGTGTTTGTCTAGAGTGAAAGATGGCAGCAGAATGAAGTGACATCTCAAACTTCTTCTGACATTTTGAAGATGCAAAGTTGCTCATACCATTCAGGTCTTAAATATAGCACGAGCAATTTGCCAAAGACAGAGAGAAGGTGATCGGCGACAGGAATACAACTCCTCACTTGGTTGGAATCCTTGGGCAACACTTAACGCCTTGAAACATGCTAAAGTGAGCATGGTCCTATTCCCCCCCTCCTCTTCCTGCTTCGTGATTGACAGCCGCAGTGCAGGTGCAGCTCTGCTACAACGGTGAAGTAGTTGACTAGAGCATGCTGATAGAGAGGGGCTGCTGTGACACAAAGGGAAGTAAAAAAATACAGGAAGGGAGGGGGGGCACACCAGGAGAGAGAGAGAGACTAGAGATATTTGGGGGCAGGTCAGTCACGGAGCCTGTGTGTGACACTAATGCTCAAGGACAGGACAGATGTGGGGCCAATTCGGAGTGGCAACCCGTCATGCACCTATCTCTCAATTTGGTGTCACTCCACCAAGAAACAAATAGTCAGGAGAAAGTGCAACAAACGTTCACCTAGGAGTGACAAGAGTTTAAAAACAGGCTCAACGTCACAGTCAATGGTTGCTACAAATGTTCTGATTTAAGTGGGTGTCATTTACTTGTCTAATCTACATTTTTAACAATAAACTTGACGGATTGAAAGATTAATATTGCCAAAATTACCATCAAAAATATACATAATTTCTTGCAATAACTTTCTATTGTTTCTTTACAGGAACTTAAACTTCCAAAGGATATGCATGTGTTAGCCTTGTCATGTTCATTGGTTAAGGAACTCACTCATCTAGATGATGGGTAAAAGGGACTGTCTAACAACTTACAGTGCCATTTGAAATCAATACATTTAATTTCACAGAAAACACTTAGGGTTTACCTTCATAGTGGTGCATAACACTCATGCATATTACATGAATAAGCTAAGCCACCATATATACAACTCTGGAATTGGCCTAGTAACCTGATACTAAAAACATATATAACAAACCTCAACAATTGTGATCTATAGTTAACAGCAGTATCTTTTTCTGTAAATAATCTGAGGATCAAGGCCAGAAAAAGATGCTTTTCACATATCCCCCAAACATTTATGGCCCATCGTCTTAATCTGACAGTTCAATTAACCTCAGAGTTAATCACAAGAAGTAGCGTGCCATTTAAGTGGAATTTGCTGAAATATGTCCAGGGATACACACTCCACAGAGAGTTGTCGCAATAACGAAAAGCCCGCTACTGTTCAGATGTTAAGATAAGCTAAGCCAGTCTCTCCTGCGTCTCTTTAGGAATTATCTGTTTGGACAAGACTCTTCACTAGAACAACCTCAAAATGGAGCTTTGTGTGATCTGCTATTATCCTAGCAGGTAGGCAGCAGAGTCGATAAGCGCTGGGGAACAAAAAGAGGCTTTACTGTCCTCCTGTGCCGCTGCTGTTAGAAAAGACAGATGAGACAAAGAAGCCTATTTGGTTTAACTCTGAAATTCTGTCTCCTCGCCCGGGCTGAATGGCGTGAACCTACAGTCTGCTAGTAGGAGACACAGCAAAAAGAGGATGTTAATGAACTGCTGTCGTACGTAGGCAGTGGCTTTGAGGGAGCAGTCAGGATTCGCCGCACGTCTTAGGTCTGTTTGCAGTGCGGAGGCTGTGATGTGCTGCAGTCAGTTGCTCAGGGCCAGACAGGAGGGGTCCGTTCAGTACAGGGGGTCCCCGCTGCGGCCCCACTCGCACAACAGCAGAGCCCAGGCTATGAGTGCATCAATATACCAAGGTTTGTGTTTCTCTATGCTGTATGTAGTTGTGTCAAAGGCGAAACAGTGATACTGTAGAGATACAGTATATTTACCACTAACCTAAGCAGGTGAATGGAAGAAGTGGAGTACCTGTAACTAAAAAAATTTGGATATAAATAACCAGTTCTGAATGTAGCGCAGTGTTCCCATTATTAGAAGAAAACTATCTGTCCCCACAGTCTAAAACAACCTGAATGGAATCAAATACCACTTTGTTTTATCATTAACATTTTTTTAAGAAAAAAGGTAAAAAAGGACTGATTAAAGATTAAATGTAGGTAATGAGCAACATGTATACTTTTTATTAAATTGAGGTTACATTATTCAAATGAAAATTATTTGCGCCACTACGGTCTCCCTGAAGTCTATGGTGTACACTGGGTATTTGGTATGCAGTACCAGCATTTCCTGCTTTTTGTTGCCTCAGTTATATTGCTACTTTGAGATATAAGTTGCAATATGTTTATACCATTTGAAATTGGTGTGGCCATATAATGTTACACCAGGGAATAGTATGTGACACATGTGTTTCTGAGTTGAAGAGACTGGTGGACTGGTCTGGCACCCACTGTGCACCTGTCACCCCAGCCCAGAGGAGCACTGCAGGTCCAGCCACCTGACTCTGAGGCCCAGTCTCAATTAGATCGCTATCACACTACCAGGATTGCCTTTTTCCCTACAGGAGATTTCTCGCTTTCACTTCACATTGTTATTTTTTATTTCCCCACCAAACTTCTTGAAGTTTCAATACAGACAATGCTCTAGTTTAGTAAAGTTTTGAAAATGCATCTTCATGATCACATGTTCAGCCGTGGAAGACCTCCTTTCAAGAGAGTTGCTAATGACATTATCACAGAACCTCCATAAATAGGGTGTCCCAAAAAGAGGGAATTTCGGGGGACTCTCTTGTAAGCGTGACATCTGGCTGCACCAAACATCTGAGTAAGCAGATTGGCCCCGCAGGCCTGGTGTGACAGCCGACGAGGAAGCAGGGAGATGTGGGAGAAGTGATGTGCACAGTTCCTCCTGCTCAAGCTGTCACTTTAGCTTGGCTTGGCACAGTCAGACTCTCCCTGGCTCTGGAGCTGTGGGCCTCTGCTCCGACTGCCACTGCCCTGTCGGCGCAGAGCCAAGCCTTTCATGGGAGAGGTTGATCATCACTCTCGCTGCCTTTCTTCCTCTCCCCCAGACTGTCTGAAGCAGCCTCATGCATCTCAGTCAAGCTTGTTCTGTCCTCCCGTGACTCTTATGTAAGGCACTGAGTGCGTGCTGTATGATGTGCCATTATTTACTGTTCCCATGCTGAAGCTAATCATATAGTCGTGCCTTGACATCTTGTTTAAGCAGGCAATTTAATCATTTAATAGTTCACACATACTAGTGGATCATCAACACAATATATATGCTGGCTTTTCTCAGTTCTGTTTTAACATTTTACAAACTTGCCTTGTTTTAAGGATTTTTCCACTGATGTGATCACATTTTACAGGCCACAATGCTAGGTCTCTATACAATTCTATTTTATTAATAGATACTTAGATGTTACCTAATAGGCTATGGGAGAAATCATAACAACAGTTTTGTGGCAGTAAAGGTTTATATATACAGTAAAGGGATTAGAATTCTGCAGGCAGCTTCCAACATTTGGTGTCTCTTGTAAATAGTCTGTATGTGTCTGCATAATAACCCTGTCTGTATTTGATCTAGTACTCACTTGTCTGGCCTGCCGGGCACCTGCAAGCGCAAGCGACATTTATTAGCACACTGGATCTGTTCTTCTTTGATGCGGATAAGTCTCTGCAGGGCCAGACACCAGTCCTGGGCCACAGTCGTGTTCAGATTCTGTGAGGGCAAAAACACAGTTAAAAAGCTTGTATCATAGCCCGCCAACCATACCACTTGTATTTAGTTTCTTGCAAAACTGCATTGGTCCATATTGTATAATGTATGTATGATTGTATGATGTATGCATAATCCTCTTTTCTGGATGTGTTCACCCCCACCCCCCTTTGTTAAAAAGATATTATTATAAGGGTGTAAAAATGATAATTACCAAGGCAGTACCACTCCTGCAGAGGACATAGAGTTCTTTGGGTGCCACCATTATCCTAAGAGCCTCTTTAGTGATTTTTGGAGTACACCTTCCCGCATGTGTTGTGCAGTGGATATTCATGTTAATGGGTAAACTACTGAGAAGTGCCCTGATTTGTACACAACAGGAAGCTTTCTGCTGGTTTTCCTCCTGCAAATTTTAGCCTGCACTCAATCCACAGAAGCAGAATTATATGTTGTTGCATAAAAAAAGCAATATGACATTGGCATTGCTTTGTATGGAAATCTTTTATGTCAGTGGAGTCCTATTGAATTGACTCTAATTTAGGATATTTGTAAGATAAAAGTAGCATTGTTGATGTGTGGTTAGTCCACATCACTTTAAGACATTTTTTATTATTATATTATTCTTTCCCACCTTTGACACAGAACATGTTCAACCTTCAAGCATGAAAAAAAAATTGTTTTACTCTAGATGTTGTACACAAATTTCAAATATAAATATTTTTTGTTTATTCTTTTGTTTTTTCTTAACATGGTATTTCCCGTCAGTGAATGTTCATTCTGTCTATTTAACTGTAGATAGAAGTTTAAACAAAGCCTCATAAATTAGGGATCGGCAACATATCGGTTCCAATAGCAGTATTGGTCAATATCAGAAAGTTTTCACAAACAGTGTTATCAACTGATATTTGACACCATTATTTTTCAGCACTGCCCCAATCTCTGTGTGCCCATGTGTCACTCCCAGATTGCCCTCAGTGCATCTGATTTGTCTTTTGTAACAGACTAATGAGTTAAAGTGGAAATAGAGGAGCAATAAGCCTAAAAATATAGCTGTATGTTTACAAACAACATGTAACAAATTTATTCCGAATAAATACATTTTGTAATTATAATTTGTGATCTTTCCTTCATGATAAATTTGGGGGCCTTGCTATGTATTTTTAAAATGGTATATCTGTATTGGGCAAATGTCGATGATATCGACAAAAAATCCATATTGGGCCATCCCTATCAAATAATTGAGAGTTTCCTTGTTCCTGATTGTTACAGAAAATAACATTGGAAAAATCTAGAGAAAAACACAAGCCAGGAACCACAATGTTAAGTTTATAGAGCACTATACATATAGTATATATTATAATGAGAGGGTAATAGAGTGCAGAGCAAATTGTGTACCTGGTAGGTGCCCTGTAGTGTACCCACTAGAAGAGTAACTTCCTCAACAACAGAGAGGTCGTGCTGAAGTTCCTGAAGTTCCTGGTAGAGCCGCGGGGGTCCCAGGAGAGCCTTACCTGAGAAACACAGTCAAGAGTGAGAACAGGCACAAACTTACTGCATAATCTAATGCAAATGTCAAAAATAATGCAAACAATGAAGTACTGATCCAGATATAGTTTTTACTTGTTATTGTTTAATATATCTCCCTATTTATTCTCTCCCCAGTGATCTGGTTTAAGGTATTTTACCAAAATACTATAAGTTATAAATATATACTATAAAGCTATACTAATTAGAATGAATGGATTTAAGTTACCTATCACTTCACTCAATGTCTGAGCCATAATATGCTGTCAAAAACTAAATTAAACTGGGAATTTGTGCCCCCCTCTATAATAATGCCTTACACTTTGCAGGCTAGTCAAAGCCTCTTAAAGCACTAGTGTAGGGATAACTCTTTCACTACATACTTGTGGTGATAAGATACTATAATAGCCACAGCTGAGGTACACTGATGGAAGAGAAGCCCCTTTGACTACACACACGCCACTCACTTTCATACTAGGCAAGGTGGGTGACATGTCTTGCCTAAAGACTCAATGACAAAACTTGTTCAGAGCGAGAATCAATCCTCCAACCTTCTGGATGGTGCTTTAACCACTGAGCCACTGTCACCCCAAGCATCCAACATAGACTGCCCCACAATGACCATAAGCCAAATGCAAATAGAAAAGTTGCTTTTGCCGAAACTTTAGCACCACTAATAATCAATCTTCATTTTTGGTGTAGCTACAGCAAGTGCATGTATAAAAGAAAAATCAGATAAAAGAACTGTTATTTGATGACCTTTCACTGGCCAAAAGAATGCAGGTGTCTCATTAGACACAAAAATTCAGCATTGATTTGAGGTCGCTACTTCCAAGGCGGACCTCTCTCTCTTAGTGTGGTAAATCGATAGTGGTGTCTCTAAGAGCGCACTCCCC